>NC_140181.1:35118976-35166476 GCF_963971535.1 Notolepis coatsorum | reverse complement strand
TAGGGATGCTCGATATTGGCTTTTTTACCAATACCGATATTCCGATATTGTCCAACTCTTAATTTCCGATACCGATATCAACCGATATCAACCGATACCGATATATGCAGGGTTTCCCCGTCCAAAAAACTGAATAATTTCAGGTAACTAATAATTTCACTGGATATATATATAACAAATATTGTTATTGTTTTTTTTTGTTTTTAAACCGATACCGATATTTTCCGATATCACATTTTACTGCCGATATCGGCCGATAATATCGGTCGGCCGATAATATCGGACATCCCTAATACCGGTATATACACACATATGATATACATTTATACACGCATACAGTTCACCAGAGTGAATACAGAGGCTTCACCGCAAGATGTAAACCATTGGTGAGCCTCAAAAACAGGAAGACCAGATTTGAGTTTGCCAAAAAAAAAGCCTGTACAGTTTTTGAACAACAACATTGTGTCCTTGTCCAAATATTTATGGACCTGACTAGGGTTGGGCATCGTTTGGATTTGAACGATTCCGGTTCCAATTCTCCATTTCGATTCCTGTTCTAAACGATTCTCGATTCCGATTCTTTGAGGTGCAGGTCAAAACAGGTCACAGCTTATTTTGCAGGAGAATTTTATTTTTTGCAATGCAAATATGTTAGGAACCGGTTCCTATTAGAACCGGTTCTCGGTGCCCAACCCTAGACCTGACTCTATATACATAGTCATACACACATACAGGGGAGGAAATTAGGCCACTTTACTGGCCAAATGCTGGTATTTTTTACGTTTGGCTGGTAAAAAAAATCAGATACCCGCCAGTTGGCTGGTAAGCCAAAAAGTTAGTTTCCTCCCCTGCTGGCGAGTATACAAAAAAATAAAACATTCTGCAATCACTGCACTGGCAAACGGTGCGCGTCTTCTGAGTGTTCGCTTTAGTTGACACTGTGCCACGAGAGCACTGCACAAGACCACCCGCGGACATATAATGTTTAATAAACGTTTGCGCAGTACTGGCCAACCCGCGGACATATAATAATAAAAGTCCCGCGGTACTAGGCTAGCCATCAGGAGCACTCGCAAACAGATAACGTTAAACACAGCAGAAGATGGAAAACAGACAGACTGACCAACGGGGAACTGCATCCAACCCTAGTACAACCCTCGAGTATAAGTTACTAAGGACACATTTAAATCACAGAGGTGTAATGTTAGTCTACTGGAACTGTATACAGTGGTTAGCTTCTAGTTAGCGTTTTAGCTATAGCTGCTTGCTAGCTAACGTTAGCCCCGTGTGCTCAAAGCAGCCAGCTAGGTGTATCTGTTATGACTATAATGTTTCCAAAAAAGCACCGGACTACGACGTAAGGTTAGACATTTTATTTCATGCTCAAAAGCCCCTGGCTTGCACATCGCAGTCACGAAAGGGGCTAGCTCAACCAGTGCACTGTGCACAACAGCACACCAACCCAACTGACGTTACCACAACACTTGACGGTACTTCACAGCACTGTCGTAAGACCACCGTGCTGTCTTAAAGGCACAGTGTGCCTACCCAGATGCATACACAACATTGACACGGCTTGACATACAAAGAAGTAATTATCACAATTAGCGATTTTTTTGTCTGGTAAAAAATCTGTTTGGCTGGTAAAAAAATCAGATACTCGCCAGTTGGCTGGTAAGCCAAAAAGTTAGTTTCCTCCCCTGCACACATACAGGTACACACATACATAATTATACACATGTATACACACATTAATTCATACATACATACATATATACACACTAGGGGTAAAGGTACACGTATCCGTACCGAACCGTTTCAGTGTGTACCGTACCGCACCGAATGGCTGTGTAGTGTACCGACGGTATGTTAACCAACGGTATGTTAACCACTAACGACCGCCCACCGGGGGCTGTTGTTTTCACAATCTAATATAATTATTATTATAAAAAAAAAAAAAAAATTACAAGTCGATTATTAATTTCAATATAGAATAATCGTTGACAGCCCTACAAGTACAATTAGTTACTGCACACTACATCACCCCTGAGTGGAACACAGAAAGCCAAACTTTCCCCCACTGTACCGAAAACCCGTACCGAACCTTGACTTCAAAACCGAGGTACGTACCGTGGTTTTTGTGTACCGTTACACCCCTAATACACACACATACATATACACATTTATACATATACAGGGCTGTCCCAGACTAAGGATTTGGATGGTCGACTAGGATTGGCCAAAATTTGCCGTTAGTAGACTAAAAAGTATAATTTTTTTTTCTTTTTTTATCATTCCATTTGGGCTGTGGGGGGTGCTTAATGTCTGAAGGAGTCGACTGAAGGCTTCTTGTCCTCTGCAAAAGCATGCAATTGGTCCACTGATGGATACATCTTGATATTTGTCTAGTATAGTGTGTTCATTAGATGGGTGAAATCCTCTTTCAGTGCCTCTGTGCCTGTTTTCGTAGGCAGTTAGCCTCTGGTATGCGTGCCATTAGCGTTAGCCACGCTTCTATGCCTCTTTTCTTTTGAAAAAAATTATTTAAAAAAAATATATATATATATATATATATTCGACTAAGAGGTTGGCCAGTCGACTACGGCCCCTTTCGACCGATTAGTCGACTAATCGATTAATAGGGGTCAGCCCTAATATACACATAAATATATATGTGTATATGTATGTGTGTATGAATTAATGTGTGTATACATGTGTATGTATGTGTGTACCTGTATGTGTGTGTGTATGACTATGTATAGAGTCAGGTCCATAAATATTTGGACAATGACACAATGTTGTTGTTCTAAAACAGTTTTTTTGGCAAACTCAAATCTGGTCTTTTTGGTAATCTTTTTGGTTCCTGGTTTTATTCCCGCTCCTTCCGGGTAGTATGTCGAAGTGTCCTTGAGCAAGACATTTAATTAACCCCTAATTGCAGGTTGGCACCTTGCATGGTTGCCTCCGCCCTCAGTGTGTGAATGTGTGAGTGAATGGGTGAATTAAATGTGTTAAAAAAAAATCATCCATACATTCCCGTTTTATACAGTGGTGAATATGAGTATAGTTTTAGAGTAAGCCTGTCTAATCCCAGAAAACTACGCTATTGCAGCAATACGTGCATTTCACACAAAACCGTGCCGTTTCTCGCCTGTATCAACAATCTGAAATCAACGCTATATTATCGGTATTATGTTTCATCATGAATGCATGAAAGGGGGGGGGGGGGGGGGTTGTTTTTCTATGCTTTGATCATCACCAACGGAATACGTTACACACACATTACACACATATGCTCGGATCGCAGTGAAGGGATTCTTGGATCAACGCAAGATTGATACCATATAGCCCTTACCTTGACTAGGATGTACTCCAAAAAGTACAAAAAAGACTCCAATTATCTGATCGCCATTCCAAGTATTGATGTCGATCGTTTTGCCAACATAATCCACCAAAGAACATGAACCGGGAGTGCTTGATTCTCCTCAATCCATGCGTTATAAACGCTTGTCCTGCCCGACAAGGAAAACCCCGCCCGGACACTTTAGATCGACGCACAGCTCAAGACAGAGAGTTTCAAAGGATGTGCAATACCGGCCGCAAGGCGGCAGGCGGCGATATTGGACGTTTGCGATCTCAGACTAATTTCCAATGATAACACAGGCTCCCTCGATGGATTATGAATGGGAATAAAAGAAATAACGATAGAAAACCCGACTTTTCTCGGGTTTGGCGCTCAAGCGTTGGCGAGTTAACCCGACTTTATTCGTGAGTGGTGTCCAATGAGTTAACGTTAGCAAGCTAAGTAAGCATGCATAGCGAGACCTGTGTAACATTAAGTAACTTGTGTTCCGCTGGGAAAGACTGTTCATCACTGCATACAACTTGGTTTAATCCAAACGTCCATTCAGAAACTTTCAGAAAAAGTATAAATTCTGCGATATCTGTGACTATTCCTATCCCTGTGTTCAGCTGACACTGTTGACACGCGCACTACGCAAAGCTAGTGCTCCGGTCCGGTCATGTATCCACTCTACTCATAAAAAATACAGCATCAGGCTATTCTAAAAGTATTGATACTAATCAAATGGAGTAGGGCTGCAACTAACGATTATTTTGGTAGTCGACTAATTTGTCGATAATTTTTTCGATTAGTCGACTAATCTAACGATTATTTCTGTCACACCTTCCATCTCTGCTTCCTGTGGGCGCGGCTCCTTTTCCGGGCTCTTAGCAGACTTCTTAGCTTAACATAACAGACCGACAGTAAGTTTGGGGGAACTAATGGGATAACTGGGGTTGCAACAAAAGTGCAACTAGGGCTAAAACACAATGAAATAAAATAATAATAATAATAATAATAATAATAATAATAATAATAATAATAATAATAATAATAATAATAATAATAATAATAATAATAATAATAATAATAATAAATAATATATCCTTCTTAGCAGACTTCTTAGCTTAACATCCCAGGGAACTAATGGGATAACTGGGGATGTTGTTTGCTCCTGACAAGAGTCTCAAAGTCTGGGGTGATGGTAGACAAAGCAACTCTGAGGTCATGCTCAATGTCCAATCTGTTCCTCTGCTGTCTTCAGCTGGACCAGAGCTGAGAAGCCACTTTCACAAAGATAGGTGGTGCAAAAAAAAAAAAATAAAAAAAAAATAATAATAATATATATATATATATATAAAAAAAAATATATATAAAAAATTATACGACACATTGATGCAAAAATTCGGCGTCGACACGTTTTTATCCAATCCAATCCAATCCAATCCAACTTTATTTATAAAGCGCTTTAACAGCCACAGGGGCACAAAGTGCTGTACAGAGGGAGCATATTAAAAACTATAAGCAGCACATAATCAACGTTGTCGATTATGTCGACTAATCGTTGCAGCCCTAAAATGGAGTATTGAACGGTTTTTAACAGCTGGGTATCGAGATACATTTCTAGTATCTGTGTATCATGCAACACTAGTAAAGACATTTATTTTGACATTCTGATTTAAGAACTTTCTGACTGCTTGTATTAATTGATGAAAAAGTAGCCATGTGCAGTAATATAGATTATAGAATTGAGGATGTGATATATTATTGAGCTGCATCAAGATTGAATCGAATCGTGGACAGCTGAATCGTAATCGTGAGGCCAGTGAAGATTCACAGCTCTAACACACACACACACACACACACACACACGCACGCACAGCCATTGTTTTTGTTATTTAGAAAGAAAATAAAGTGTTAAATGTGTAATTCCTTGAGTGACCACTAGATGCCAGTATTGTATTAGGGATGTACACCAAGTTAATTCAACTGTTCCTTGATTGATCCCCTTGGGATCAATAGCAGCATGGAGGAGGGGAGGTGCAGGCAGGAAGAACATAATAATAAAGTAGAATATAATAATAATGGAATGGCAATACATTATAGACAATGTATTCTCTATTGATAATAATAGTATACATAGTAATGACACACTGTGCAGTGTGCCAGACTCCCTGCAGTGTTTAGTAGTTGAGTCAATACAGTCAAACAGTCCTAACAGTTCTCCACCATCTCTAGTCTGACCAGTTTGACTCTCACTACAGAGCTAGTCTTCCTCACCAGCGTGTTCAGTTTGACTCTCACTACAGAGCTAGTCTTCCTCACCAGCGTGTTCAGTTTGACTCTCACTACAGAGCTAGTCTTCCTCACCAGCGTGTTCAGTTTGACTCTCACTACAGAGCTAGTCTTCCTCACCAGCGTGTTCAGTTTGACTCTCACTACAGAGCTAGTCTTCCTCACCAGCGTGTTCAGTTTGACTTGGTCTACAGATATGATGAAGACTTTATTCCAGACTCAAGGTCCATATTACACATATACAAAACAACAACAAAAATACAATAACAAAATAAACAAGGCCAACAACATAGATTAAAACAATGGCTGCCAACAACGAGTCAACTCGTTATAGCCCGCCAATCGAATTCTAAGGTATATATAATAGGTATTATGTTTCATCATGAAGGCATCAAAGGGGGGGGGGGTCGTTTTGTGATGCTCTGATCCAGGGTTAGAAATTAAAACCCTTAACACTCAAATCTAAACATGCTTCTCATTTATTAAAAAAATAAAAATAAAATAAAAGGTTTACAGTGTTTACAGCCTTAAATAATGTTTGGCACACAAAGACTGAACTGACTGAAAAATATAGGCTACATTTGTCAAAGTATTAACTTAGTGCAAACAAACAATATGCTCAGCCAGCACTAGACTTTCCTTTCTTTAATTAATATAAACACACAAAAACAATGTCAACCATGTTTAAATTCCCTGATTGTCAGTTCTTAATGGAAAGATTCGTTTTCTGCTTGAAATTATTATGTTTCTGTCTACATTTATTTAGACTAACATTATTTAAATATGCATCAAGTGTGCTGGACGCGTTCCAAGTGGCTCGAATGAAGCCTTTCACTTGCCCGGGTCCCATTTCTCCGCCCGGACCATATAAAATGTAACATAAGTGAAATAAGGTTTCAAAGGGTAGACAATACTGCCACCTAGCAGGATTCGGCCGGCATTGCAATCTCGAGGTCTCAGAATGAGTCCCAATGATACACCGAGGTCCGTGAGACTATATAATATTAAAATCGAATACAAGAAAAAACAATGAAAATTATCGAAAACACGAGTATAGTCGGGTTCTGGCACTCAACCGCTGGCGATATAACCCGACTATAGTCGTGATTGGCGCTGATTGTGTTAAGGTAACTGGTGAACCAAAGCAGTGCATTGTTTTTTATTCCAAGGTGTGAGAGCTTCTGCAGGAGGATATGGTGATTGACTGTATCAAATGCCTTTGATAAGTAAAAAAAAAAAAAAAACCTAGTCAAGTAATTTTTTTATATAGCGTATTTAAAAGCTCAGAGAGCCGACCAAAGTGCTGTACAGTAACTACAGAATTAAAAACTATAGACAGTCACACAGTGTAACAGAGGATGGTAAATGGCTGCATTTTTATATAGAGCTTTTATCCAAAACGCTTTACTATTTGTTCCTCGCATTTGGCATTCACACACCGACGGCGGAGGCAACCATGCAAGGTGCCAACCTGCTCATTGGGAGCAATTAGGGGTTAAGTGTCTTGCTCAAGGAGACATCGACACGCTGCCCGGGAGGAGCGGGAATCGAACCGGGAACCTCCCGATTGCCAGACGACTGCTCTACCTCCCGAGCCACTGTCGGATAGACAGTCAATAGAGTAGGACCACAAGACACTAGGAATATACAACAGACGATCCAGTATGACATATGACAGTAGACATGTTATGACACAAAGATTATACAGCCGACAATATGGTAAGACATAGGAGACTAGCCGATATGTTATGGGAGTAGGGCTGGGCGATATGGCCTCTAAATGATATCACGATATTTTTTGGCTCTATCACGATACACTATATATATCGCAATATTTTGACATTTCCTCTAAAGCACTTAAAAATGCTTGATTTAACCGGATACGGTCACGCAAATATGATGATTATAATAGTCCCTGCAACATATGTCTGCATTAAACCATGAAGATGCTTTCAAAAATAATTAAATTAAAAGTTTCTAAAAATGTAAAAGAGTAGTCTACTGACACTTATACAGAAACATTTTTATTAACATCCAAGACAATTTAGATAAAAACTCTTTGGTGCCTAAGACTTTTGCACAGTACTGTGTTTTCTATCCACTTTAGCCAAAAATACACACACACAGACACACATATATACTGTATGGATGAGGGTTTGTGCAAAACATCACGATGTCCACGATACGTTTGTTTAAAAAGTGTATCGTTAATTAACTGTACCCGATATTTATTTAATATAGTCATATTGCCCGCCCCTAAGTAGGACTATGCAACAGACAGTACGGTAAGACATAAGACCCAGGGAATGACAAAGTAACTGGACACTGTACAGAACACAGAACCTATAGTGTTTTCCTTTCTCTCTTTAGCTTTGTATATTTCATTAATTCAATGTGTGATTGCCATATATGTTGAATGTTTCTTTCTAAACCCGTACTGGTGAGTGTAAATAATATTATTGTGCTTATTGAGATGTTCGACTAATCTTTTATAGACAAGCTTTTTGAGTATTTGACAAGGAAGGCAGGATGGATATAGGTCTGTAATAATAGTAGGGATGATCTTAGCTATTTTAAGTTCCTGTGGGGCGATTCCCTTCTCCAGTGATATATTAAATATATGAGATAATGGATTCTTGAATGGATATCAGTAATCTACCTCCAATAGCATCATAACCCGGAGAAGAGTCCCCCAGGTTGATCAATATCTCCCCAACCTCATCCTCTGTAACCGGCAAGAAATGAAAACTGTCGTTGATTGGACGATTCATAAACTGAAGGGGACTATGATTACTAAATGGAATCTTTGAAGCCAGAGTTGAACCAATTTCTGAGAAAAAATTATTAAAATGATTGGCAATGAATTGTGGATCAGTGATAAAATACCCCCATCAACCTTAAATTCATCATCAAGACCAGTCAGCTGGTTCTTTTTAGCGTTTATCGCTTTTTCTGGTCAGGCATGACCGACAGAAACAGGTTGAATAGGATATAGATCGGGGGAAAGACACTCTGAGAAAATACGGCGAGTCCGGGAGTCGAACTCGTGTACCCCAGATCCGTGACGCGCACGGTTGTCCCCGACGCCGCAATAGCGCCGAGATACGCAGTGAGCTACTGGAGCTCCCCAGATAATTGTTTTTTAGCTCCTCTGATAATGTGGTTTCATTTATTTCTATAGTTCCTAAATTGAGCAAGATAAAATGGAGTGGAACTGAGAAGATATTTTTTATACAATCTATGTTTAGTATTTAGGTTTAGATTTGATAATAGCTGGAGTTATCCATGGTTTGATCAGTTTATGATGAGGCTTGGGAGATGCCTATACAAGGGGAAAACACAGGCCTGGGAGATATGTTTGGAAAACAAAGTAAAAGCATTTTTTTGCATCAACAGAGTGGAGGATATCTGTCCATGGATACTCACCGACCATTGGTATGGACTACAGACCTAGTCTTCCTCACCAGCTTGTTCAGTTTGACTCTCACTACAGACCTAGTCTTCCTCACCAGCTTGTTCAGTTTGACTCTCACTACAGACCTAGTCTTCCTCACCAGCTTGTTCAGTTTGACTCTCACTACAGTACAGACCTAGTCTTCCTCACCAGCTTGTTCAGTTTGACTCTCACTACAGAGCTTTTTTGTGTCTTGTGTGTTTTGAGTTGATGTTACCCCCAGCGTACCATGGCTAAAAAGAGAATGCTGGCTACTACAGACTGGTAAAATGACTGCAGCAGTTTATTGCACGCATAGGAAAAACAGGTAGCCTTTCTGTAGAGCCATCTGTATTGTCCGTCCAGACAGCCTGCTCTGAGTGAGCCTTCCTGTAGAGATCTCTGTGTTGTCTGTCCAGACAGCCTGCTCTGCTCTGAGCCTTCCTGTAGAGATCTCTGTTAGAGCCATATGGAATCCGCGATCACGGAATCGCGGACGGAATCGCGGAATTGAGCAATAAAAATGGAATCAACTAAAAAAAATAAATAAAAAAAAATACGTTTTTTTTTTTTTACTTTTTTTTTTTTATGTTGTGGGACTTGTACAGCACTTTGTTCAACTTTGTCGGTGCTGTAAAGTTTAAACCTTTTTAAATCTTAGACAAACAAAACACTTTGCTTTCATGAAATATTGTAAGCCATCATTTGAGGCTTTATAAAAGCAGCACAATGAACACAAATCTGTCAGTGCCGAGTCCGACCTCATCTTAAATAACAAACAGCATTGCTTGTTGTAATTAACAAAGAGAGGCAGAGTTGATTTTGCAAAAATATATATAATTATTATTATTTTTTTAATAATCTAATTTTATTTTCATATTCGAATCCCATGCCCATCGAACGAAGCTTCGAAGCTTCGAAGTATTTAAGACAGCCCTATTAAATGGACTGTTATATCTTATTAAATTGTGGACATTTATTCATTCCCACTTATTAGACACTTTCTGATGGTAAAATGAGTGTACAAAGCAAAATACAGAATTCTGAAATATGAAAACGGAAAAAACGGAATTTGGAAAAAAATAAAATGGAATTTGGAAAAAAATAAAACGGATTTCATATGGCTCTAATCTCTGTGTTGTCCGTCCAGACAGCCTGCTCTGAGCCTTCCTGTAGCGATCTCTGTGTTGTCTGTGCAGACAGCCTGCTCTGAGCCTTCCTGTAGTGATCTCTGTGTTGTCTGTGCAGACAGCCTGCTCTGAGCCTTCCTGTAGAGATCTCTGTTGTCCGTCCAGACAGTTTTGGTCTGTCATTATTTGTATGTGTTTTGTTGTTGTTGTTTTTATAGTGTACAGTAGAGGGCGCTCTGATGGAATGCACCCTGAAACGGAGAAAGAGAGGGGGGGGGGGCAGAGAGGGAGATGGGGAGGCAGAGGAAGAGAGGGGGGTATGAGAGAAGCACAAAGAGAGAGAGAAGGAGGGATGAGAGAGAAAGAGAGATGTAATTGTCCCCTAAGGAGGTGATAGAAACTAGTCATTCAACCTGACCTACATGCTGAAATACCTTCCCACCACACACACACAGTATGTAGTTATGTAAGTCTATTCTTCTAAATGGACCAACCTGAATAAGTGGCCTAGGATACATATGACACTAGAGAGAGACTGAGACTGGAGTTGGAGTTGGTCCCCCACCTGGCTGATTGCTGCTCCTAGATAGTTAGGATGGTTAAATAATATAGAAAATATATTCCTGGTATAAATAGTTAGAATGGGTTAGAGGGGTACTTCACCAAAAAGCAATGGTTTTGCACATTATCACACACTCATCCAAAACAAGTCCCTAATAAGACAATGTGTTTTTCATCTACAGTATTTCATGGAGCTGTTATTAACAACCAGTGTTAGAGGGTTCATGTAATAAAGTTAGTATCTTATTGTGTTTGTTATTTTGTTTATGTTTATGTGGTTTATGTTTATGTGTGTGCGCGGCGCACATAGGTTTGTGTTTATATTAGTGCTGTCAGGCGATTCAAATAATTTATCTAATTAATTACAGGATTTGTAATTAATTAATCGCATTTTAATCTCATAACCATTTTAGGCCTGATATTCTATATTCTATAATCCTATTTCAAATTGCATGTGTCCGGATGGCAGAATTCAGTACTGTATCTACAAAACCTTCTGTTTAATCATCTTCCATTTATTAGGTCTGGTCAATTTTAGCATGGTGTTATTCACAGTCAAAGATAAAAAAATGTTTATTGATATTCTCATTTGGTTCATTACAATTTACTCAAGCCTAGTAACAGACACAGTATTTCTGACACTGGGAATACATTCCCTGAGATCCATAAATGTCCCTAGAATCAGATACCAAATGGACCATATTAAAAAAAAGTCTGTAAATGTGTATTCTACGTTCTTATGGAATGAATGAGATAAAAAATATATATATATATATTTTCTTTTCAAATCAAATCAAATTTATTTATAGGGCCCGACAACACACGTTAATGTCCCCATGGGCCGTACACGTCTTCTTTAAACAAGTCAAGAAGAAAACATAACAATAAGTCAAGAACAGAACAAGAACACCATAAGGTCCAAACATTTTTAGATGAATGCAAATAAATGAAAGAATGCAAGCACTCCCAGACATACCCCACGCGAAGGTAAGGAAAAACTCACTAAAACCTAACAATAGGGAAAAAAGCTCCACAGGCAGTGTGGAGGAGAGAAACCTTAGAAGGGCCATTCAAGGGGGGATCTCCCTTCTTAGATGTTGGTGATAGTAGTGTTGCAGACGGACAGTTGGTAAGCATGCACTCATGTGTGTGGTGAAACACAGATGAGTGCATGCAATAGCAACTGTACATTTTGAAAGATTAAAGATAGAGCTAATAGCGATAGCAACTGAACATTTTGAAAGATTAAAGATAGAGTTGATAGCGGATCTATTTGAGGCACAGGGGCCTTTTTTTAATTACTTTTGAGTTAATTTTCATAACGCGATAATTTGCTGTGTAATTAATTAATCTAATTAACGCGATAAACTGACAGTCCTAGTTTATGTGTTTGTGTGTTGATGTGTGTGTGTGTGTGATTTGTGTTTGTGTGTGTCTATGTGTGTGTTATCTTGTACTGGTAGTTTGGTGCATTTCTTCGATATTGTGTCCCAGGATGTTTCTCTGCTTCAGGTTTCACAATTTTTTTTTGTGATACAATTTCTTTTATTATAGACTTCAACAAAACAACAATTTGACATAACATAAGACACAGTACGGAAAGCAAGAAACATCAAAAGAGAGACAACAATAGCTAAACAGACCAAACCAACATAAAACTAAAACAACATAAAACCCACTTATCCCCCCCCCCCCTCCCCTGTTCAGAATACCACATAAAAACTAAACTAATGTTTTAAGGCTTTCAGTGAGCAACACCCACATCTCCAGTATCGATTCCTTCGCCCCATGCACCCGGGCTGTTGAAAGTTCTAGTTATACTATGTCCATTAATATCCATGCCCTACGAGAGCTTTTTAGCAGCTGTAAGCCCACCAGCAATGCTCGTCTCTTGATTACTGATAAGCCCAGATTGGATATGTCATTCAACATGAGTGTAACAGGTGCATGAGGTACATTGGTCTAGAATATTTCGGAGAGGTTGGAAGCACACCATCTCCCAAAATCTTGCCACTGGGGGACGTTCCCAGAACATGTGCAAATAAGTTCCAACAGTGGGTGTTACAAGTGCAATTTGGGTTGGGAATCACTTTCATCAAACAGAGCTTCCTGGGAACTATGTGAAATGTAAAAATGTATGTGTTGGTGGTCAGGATTCCTGGAAGCCAGTGATATGTTATCCCATACTTCCTGCCAGTCAAATTCTTGATCTAGCTCTGGGATATTGGCTCTCCATATCGCATCCAATGCCAGGGGACTATAAGCATGTTGGGAAATAAAATCATATAGTTTGGAGACGAGACCACTCGTACCATTAGCGGAATTAAAAACGTTATAAAGCGGGTGAGAGGCCAGAGGAATTACTGGTGAAAGACCGCTAGTCCTCAAGGCTGACCTTAGTTGCAAATAAAAGAAAAAAGAAGAGCGAGGTAAATCAAACTCTGTGCATAATTCCTGTAATGACCACCAATCCGTAATCTAGCATTATTAAATAACCAGGTACATGAGTTCCACGCAGAGGGACATCCGCTTAATTTCTCTGCAGCCCTCCAAACAGTCAACAATTGTGAAACTATAGGGCCAAACTTGCGCTTACATTGAATGATGGACATTTTTTTAAAGAGAAGATCTTTTGAGAGAGTGAGGGTGTACTAGGCTCTCCTAAGGTTTCACTCTCATCTTCAGTCACTTGTCCGTAGCTCTGGTTAACCTGACTTCTCTTGGTCAGTTACCTGTCCGTAGCTCTGGTTACTGGTGTTTTTAACCTGACTTCTCTCTGGGTCAGTTACTTGTTCGTAGCTCTGGTTAACCTGACTTCTCTTGGTCAGTTATCTGTCCGTAGCTCTAGTTAACCTGACTTCTCTTGGTCAGTTACCTGTCCGTAGCTCCGGTTAACCTGGTTAACCTGACTTCTCTTGGTCAGTTATCTGTCCGTAGCTCTAGTTAACCTGACTTCTCTTGGTCAGTTACTTGTCCGTAGCTCTGGTTAACCTGACTTCTCTTGGTCAGTTACCTGTCCGTAGCTCTGGTTACTGGTGTTTTTACCCTGACTTCTCTCTGGGTCAGTTACTTGTCCGTAGCTCTGGTTAACCTGACTTCTCTGGGCCAGTTATCGTAGCTCTAGTTAACCTGACTTCTCTGGGTCAGTTACCTGTCCGTAGCTCTGGTTAACCTGACTTCTCTTGGTCAGTTACTTGTCCGTAGCTCTGGTTAACCTGACTTCTCTTGGTCAGTTACCTGTCCGTAGCTCTGGTTACTGGTGTTTTTACCCTGACTTCTCTCTGGGTCAGTTACTTGTCCGTAGCTCTGGTTAACCTGACTTCTCTGGGCCAGTTATCGTAGCTCTAGTTAACCTGACTTCTCTGGGTCAGTTACCTGTCCGTAGCTCTGGTTAACCTGACTTATCTGGGTCAGTTACCTGTACCGTAGCTCTAGTTACTGATGTTTTTAACCTGACTTCTCTGGGCACGTTTCCTTCCCAATATTCCTTTATTGATCCCTTGGGGAAATTCAGGCATCAGGGGGGTTACAGTCAGGTATGGGCAGGGTAATAGAAGAAAGACATAAATATAGGCAATAAAATATAATTTGAATATAAAGAGAGGGAGAGAAAGAGAACAGAAGAGAGAGGGTGAGCAGACAGAACAGAGAGAACAGAGGAAAGAAGACAGGAAGAAAACAGAGAGCCGAGCTCCTATTGAACTGTGATCTGATCACAGAGCTCCTATTGAACTGTGATCTGATGATCACTGAGCTCCTATTGAACTGTGATCTGATCACTGAGCTCCTATTGAACTGTGATCTGATCACTGAGCTCCTATTGAACTGTGATCTGATCACTGAGCTCGTATTGAACTGTGATCTGATCACTGAGCTCCTATTGAACTGTGATCTGATGATCACTGAGCTCCTATTGAACTGTGATCTGATTATCACTGAGCTCCTATTGAACTGTGATCTGATGATCACTGAGCTCCTATTGAACTGTGATCTGATGATCACTGAGCTCCTATTGAACTGTGATCTGATGATCACTGAGCTCCTATTGAACTGTGATCTGATCACTGAGCTCCTATTGAACTGTGATCTGATCACTGAGCTCCTATTGAACTGTGATCTGATCACTGAGCTCCTATTGAACAGTGATCTGATCACAGAGCTCGTATTGAACTGTGATCTGATCACTGAGCTCCTATTGAACAGTGATCTGATCACAGAGCTCCTATTGAACTGTGATCTGATCACTGAGCTCGTATTGAACTGTGATCTGATGATCACTGAGCTCCTATTGAACTGTGATCTGATCACTGAGCAAATCTGACTTGCTTTGATCAGATGTTGAAATTATGATTCCATAAGTTGCATGTGAAGACTAGTGTAAGTAACCTTAGATTACACCACTGGTATATATTAGGACTCACACACACACTGCACAAACACTTGCACCGTGCACACACCCCTCATACCTACACCTGCTGACCACAACTGAAACTCACTGCTTGTGTGAAAACAAAGCTACAGGCCTGTGTGTGTCCAAGCCAAAAGCTAAGGCATTGGCAACATTCTGCTCTATTTCTGTGATAACATGGTAAACTTCTGCTCTATATCTGTGATAACTGGTAAAGCTATGCTCTATATCTGTGATAACATTGTAAAGTTCTGCTCTATATCTGTGATAACTGGTAAAGCTATGCTCTATATCTGTGATAACTGGTAAAGTTATGCTCTATATCTATATCTGCTGGACTACTAGAGACTCCCAGAAACAGTCAAAAGAGGATCAGTAATGCAGCCCCAAAACTATGGAACAAACTACCCCAAAACATCAGGGAAGCCAACTCGCTAGACATCTTCAAAAGATCTCTTTGCTCAGGCATTTACATTTTTTATTTTACCTTTATTTGACCAGGTAGTCACTTGAGATCAAAGATCTCTTTTTCGAGCAAGACCTGGCCAAAATGAAACACCAGGGATATCCTGACACAAATTGTACTTTACCTGCACTATTCTTACCCTACCTACACTTCCTATCAAATTAATGTGTATGTTCTATGCACTGTAATTTTAAGAGCACTGCTCTGTTGTAATTCAAAATTTAACTATTTTATCACACTTTTTTTTTACTTCTTACTGATGCACTGCTCTGTTGTATGTTAAATACCCTGTTGTATGTCCTTTCTATTTTATAATTTTTTGCCTATTTTTAAACTGAATCCAACCGCACTTTTTTTTACTCTGTCTATTCTATTTTTATTATTTGTATTACTGAATGAAACTGTAAACAGAAAGGCCTATTGGGATGCTAGATCCTAATGTGAAACACTGTGATTTACCTTACCTTAGTTGCTACCTCTCTATCTTTTTTTTATGCTTGCTTATGCCTGTATTTTTTACTGTTGTGAAGCACTTTGAAAGGCAACTTCTGTATGAAAAGTGCTAAACAAATAAAGTTTATTTATTTATCTGGGATAACTGGTATCGTTCTGCTCTATATCTGTGATAACTGGTAAAGTTCTGCTCTATATCTGTGATAACTGGTAACGTTCTGCAACTTCTGCTAGATGTGTGTGTGTCTCTCTCTCTCTCTCTCTCTCTCTCTCTCTCTCTCTCTCTCTCTCTCTCTCTCTCTCTCTCTCTCTCTCTCTCCCCCCCCCCCCCCCCAGACGGCTGTGTCATAATCTCTCATAACAAGGTTGACTGGGTTATGGTGTCTGTGTCATACTGTACTGTTACACTGTCTTAAACACACATGCAAGCACGCACACACACACACACCTGTGTAAAAATATCACTATAACATACCCTGATAGCTGGTGAGACTTGTATCAGATCAATAACACAGTGGTTTTTAAACATGTTTTTTTTTTTTTTCTTACATACTGTTTATATTGTCTTCCTATACTAGATGCCAGACAGTGAATATTATTAAGTAAAGATTTAATTTAATTAATGACAAAGAATAAAGGTACCTGTAGCCTACAATGAATAAGTATTGAGGACATGCAGGTACTGTTCACCACACAACACTGACCAGCACACGCACACACACACACACCAAATCATGCTGCAGACTGATTGACTGATGACTGTCAGGTGAACTTGTTTTGTCAGAGCTGGAATGTTGTGACTCCATCTCTACTCAGACAGAAACACAGAGACAGACAGACAAGACAGAAAGACACATACAGGCAGGCAGGCTGAAACACAGACAGGCAGGCAGACTGAAATACAGGCAGACAGACAGAAAGACAGACAGGCAGGCAGACTGAAACACGGGCAGACAGAAAGACAAGACAGAAAGACAGACAGGCAGGCAGACTGAAACACCGAGAAGCAGAAAGACAGACAGGCAGGCAGGCAGACTGAAACACAGACACAGACAGGCAGGCCAGGCAGACTGAAACACAGGCAGACAGAAAGACAAGACAGAAAGACAGACAGGCAGGCAGACTGAAACACAGAGAGGCAGAAAAGACAGAAAGACAGGCAGGCAGGTAGACGGTATGTAAACCTGTTGTAGTAAATCAGTATGCAAATCCACATTCCAGAAGTTTGTGTCACCTACAGGCTATTGACCTGTGTGTGTGTGGGGGGGGGGGGGGGGGGGGGTCACCTTTATTGATGTATGAGGTAAACAAATGTTTTCTTTTCCCTGGGTCAGAGGACCACTGTTGGTCAGTAGTTTTTATTTTCTGGTTGAAGTCCAGGGTAAAGAGCGAGCTTTGTAATAACAACCTCTGACATCACCAGAGGGGGGGGGGGGGGGTTGTCCATAAGCAGATGACTCATTCACTCATGTATTTCAAAGCATGTATTTTCACTTCCTGTAATTCAAAACACAGCAGCAATCTGAGAGTCTGACATTACACTACAACAGATATTCACGAGTCTCTAGTTACATCAGTGTATATTCTGTCTCTTTCTTTTTGTTCTTGAAGTAATTTTATAGTGAACGTTTAACATTGGAAGTGAATGGTTTCTTCTGCACCAGTACCTCCCATTAGATCTCAGTGGACCAATGTGGCCCTGAAGTGAATCTGAAGAACTGTTTGGTCCAGGAAGTAGGTCAGAGGTCCTATTGGAATGTATTAGCCAATCAGTGACTGGTCACCCGGACTGACGGAGGAAGTTTGAATTTGAAACACGTTGTTCTATGTTTGGCATTCCCCCTTTATTCACCTCATGACCGCCAGGCCATGTCCACACATATACCAGATGTTTTGCAATCAGGACCATGGACAGCTCCCTGCAGCCTGCCATCAGTTGTGTGGATGGAGAGATTTTCTAAAACACAGTTGGTGTGGACAATGTGAGGTGTGGCTGGGTAGTGTAGAGGTCTAAACTGCTACCACCAGGCTGTTTAGTGTAAAGATCTAAACACGGCTACCACCAGGCTGTTTCAGGCATTAAAGCGTTCCGTCTTGAGACGGATATCCGTCCCTTTTTTTTGGAGTTCAGTCATTTGATTCGGAGTCGTGACGGATTTTAACCTGAGCCAATCGGAGGCGTCAAATGTCATGAAAAAGGGCTATTTTTTTTTACCGCGGCCGCGCCAAGCAGTAAAAAATCTGTCGGCAATGAATGAATTTACTGCGTAGCTGCCTGTGTGAAAAAAAGATTTGAGTGTGAAGTGAATCTGGGCCACGCTATATACTTGGAAGTTGTAGTCTATCGTGCGATTAAATACCATGTCTGCGTAGAGTCCACATCCAACACCAAATCCCAGAATTCCTTGCCAACAATCGAATCGAAACTGAATGTGGCCAGTTCTGTGCAGCAGCATCGCCAAAGAACTTCCTTTCAATAAATTTAAGCCGCTAATTTTGCTCTGCAAGAAGAACGGAGCGGATATCGGTCCATCTTATGACAACCACGTCCGATGTGGAGAGATGATAAGAGACCATAGCCAATTAAATTAAGTCTGATCTGGCAGTGATGATTGACGGGGACACGGACACTTCTAAGTTCTAACGTTCAGCCATGCATTAGGTGAGTCGCCCACTATTAGGACGTGAAATACTGTCTACTTAAATTTCCCTCCGGGGATCAATAAAGTATCAACCTATCTATCTATCTAATAATGAGACAATATGCAAATAAGATAATACTAATAATTGTCACGGTTCCCCGTATGAAAGTGGCTCGTTTTGCATAGTATTACATTCCTCTTCTATAAACAATCAAAGTCCTACCGTAAGAGCCTCATACGGGTCAATTAAACCTTTTTGATTAGTCTTTCCTTCGAGCTAAGTTGAACTGAACATTTCACTGTCAAAAGCGCAAACTTAAACAAGGTTGCGTCGCAACACGGTTTTCAAAATAAAGGTCACATATACAAATACCTCTCAATTCTTATTAAAAAAAAAGTCCCGGATATACATAAAACATTAATTGGCATAGATCTCTATAAACGGCTATACATTTCTCATTTAGGGGCAAGTGTGCCCCTAGTGAAAAAGCTTAGCGTACAGCCCTGCTAATGTACAGTCTCCTCCCCATATGTATATAATCTCGGTTAGGATCTATGGGTAACGGACCAACGGTACTGTATATTTTCTCCCACCCACCCCCTCCTAATGTACAGTCTCCTCCCCATCATATGTATAATCTCTGTTAGGATCTATGGGTAACAGTACTGTATATTTTCATATCGTATGTCACAAATGTAACATTACTATATACCTGTAGTATGTCATGTATGTCACTATGAATTGAAAATGGGGGACCCTGATGTAAACAAGACGAACGTCTTTCTCTGGTCTGCATCCCCTTAACAATTGTGTGTATTGAGCTGTACTGTATTGTACCCATTCTGCAATCTGTTAAATATTGATTGATTGATTGTTATTAACAGATTGCAGAATGGGTACAATACAGTACAGCTCAATACACACAATTGTTAAGGGGATGCAGACCAGAGAAAGACTTTCGTCTTGTTTACATCAGGGTCCCCCATTTTCAATTCATCATAACATATATGACATACATGACATACAGACAGACAATACTGCTACATCTATACATTTATGACATACCAGATTTACAAATACAGTATTGTTTGTGATACAATAAGAGTCTAAAAAAAGAGTATATACATTTGACGAAGAAACTGTACATTGGAGGGGGGGGGGGCACTGTACATTGGAGGTGGTTGGGGGGGGGGGGTAACTGTACATTGGATTATCGACTAAACCGAAACAAGTAGGCTCCCTTAAAACGCTAACGCTATAAAAAGAAAAGAAAAAACAGTCAAGGTTAAAATAAGAATATGACTTGGCCTGAAAAAAAGTTCAGTCAGGAGATTTTTTTTTGCTTTAATCCCTGCTGTTTAGTGTAGAGGTCTAAACACGGCTACCACCAGGCTGTTTAGTGTAAAGATCTAAACACTGCTACCACCAGGCTGTTTAGTGTAAAGATCTAAACACTGCTACCACCAGGCTGTTTAGTGTAAAGATCTAAACACTGCTACCACCAGGCTGTTTAGTGTAGAGGTCTAAACACTGCTACCACCAGGCTGTTTAGTGTAAAGGTCTAAACACGGCTACCACCAGGCTGTTTAGTGTAAAGGTCTAAACACGGCTACCACCAGGCTGTTTAGTGTAGAGGTCTAAACTGCTACCACCAGGCTGTTTAGTGTAGAGGTCTAAACACTGCTACCACCAGGCTGTTTAGTGTAAAGGTCTAAACACGGCTACCACCAGGCTGTTTAGTGTAAAGGTCTAAACACGGCTACCACCAGGCTGTTTAGTGTAAAGATCTAAACTGCTACCACCAGGCTGTTTAGTGTAAAGGTCTAAACTGCTACCACCAGGCTGTTTAGTGTAAAGGTCTAAACACTGCTACCACCAGGCTGTTTAGTGTAAAGGTCTAAACACGGCTACCACCAGGCTGTTTAGTGTAAAGGTCTAAACACTGCTACCACCAGGCTGTTTAGTGTAAAGGTCTAAACACGGCTACCACCAGGCTGTTTAGTGTAGAGGTCTAAACACTGCTACCACCAGGCTGTTTAGTGTAAAGGTCTAAACTGCTACCACCAGGCTGTTTAGTGTAAAGGTCTAAACACGGCTACCACTGCAGAGACTAACCTACTAGGGGTGTAACGGTACGCGGATACGTACTGTACCGCCTCAATGTGGTCCTCCGGTACAGTACGGGCTGTGCACAGAGCGATTGCAACGGTATGGAACCTTTTTTTGCTGAACTTAAATCCCCCCCGCCCCGGATATAGATAATAAAATAAATACCGTGACAGAAACGTAGATCTACGTTTCCGGCACTCAACGATCGGATGACAGAACCGTAGATTTACGTGAATGGCACTGACAGTGTTAATATAAAAAAAACAATGGGTATCGGTATTGGCCGATACCCAAACCCACGTATCGGTATCGGGACTGAAAAAGTCGGATCGGTGCATCCCTAGTCAGAGGACTACTGTTGGTCAGTAGTTGCGTTCAGAGAGGGTTTATCTGGGTCAGAGGACCACTGTTGATCAGTAGTTGTGTTCAGAGTAGGGCTGCACGATTAATAGATTTTAAATCGAAATCGCGTTTTTGGAATGATGCAATTATCAAATCGCAAAAAAAATATTCGCAATTTTTTTTATTTAACCAGGAAGTCCCATTGAGATACAAGATCGGTTTGGGAGAGGGAAGTAAGGGGTTTTAGATTGTGTGTTGTGAAGTTTAGACTTCAGAGAGGTATTTTAAACTCTGTCGGTCAATTATTTTGCGACAATGACCTCCTAGCTATACATTATCCCTTACATATTGCTGTCTGGTTAATAGTTGTGTATTACTGTCTGGTTAATAGTTGTGTATTACTGTCTGGTTAATAGATGTGTATTGCTGTCTGGTTAATAGTTGTGTATTACTGTCTGGTTAATAGTTGTGTATTACTGTCTGGTTAATAGTTGTGTATTGCTGTCTGGTTAATAGATGTGTATTACTCACTGGTTAATATAGTTGTGTATTACTATCTGGTTAATAGTTGTGTATTACTGTCTGGTTAATAGTTGTGTATTACTGTCTGGTTAATAGATGTGTATTGCTGTCTGGTTAATAGTTGTGTATTACTGTCTGGTTAATAGTTGTGTATTGCTGTCTGGTTAATAGTTGTGTATTACTGTCTGGTTAATAGTTGTGTATTACTGTCTGGTTAATAGTTGTGTATTACTGTCTGGTTAATAGTTGTGTATTACTGTCTGGTTACTAGTTGTGTATTACTGTCTGGTTAATAGTTTTGTATTGCTGTCTGGTAGGGCTGTCTTAAATACTTCAAAGCTTCGTTCGATGGGCATGGGATTCGAATATGAAAAAAAAATGTATTATAAATTTTTTATTTTTTTTTTGCTAAATCAACTCTGCCTCTCTTTGTTAACTACAACAAGCAATGCTGTTTGTTATTTAAGATGAGGTCGGACTCGGCACTGACAGATTTGTGTTCATTGTGCTGCTTTTATAAAGCCTCAAATGACGGCTTACAATATTTCATGAAAGTGTTTCGTTTGTCTAAGATTTAAAAAGGTTTAAACGTTACAGCACTGACAAAGTTGAACAAAGTGCTGTACAAGTCCCACAACATAAAAAAAAATTATAAAAAATGTAATAAATAAATAATTTAAAATCTTTTTTTAACCTGTTAAGCTGTAGGGCGGCTAGGTGGTGTAGTGGGCAAGGCGCTCGCCATCAACGCTGGAGACGCTGGGTTCGAATCCAGCTCTCGGCGTTGCTATCAGCTTGGCTGGTCGTTCATACTAACACAATTGGCAGTGTTAGGGGTGGGAAAGCTGATGGGTGGGTCCTGGGCGTTGTGGACAGCGACCCCCACAGTTCGGTCGGGGCGCCTGCACAGCGAGGGTAGGATCTGGAGGGTACCTTCCACACGTTACACTCTCCCGGTGAGAATCTGCGCTGCCAGGCTGGCTGCCGGCTGGCTGCACATGCGTCAGAGGAAAACATGTGACAGTCTCCGGCCTCCCGGACCAACAGTAGGGGGGAGTGCGCAACAACCAGGAAGGGGGTTGGGAATTGGCATAACGACTAACAGTGGGATGGGAGAAAAATCGGAAAAAGGAGGGGGGAAAAGATAATAAAAATAAACCTGTTAAGCTGTAGGAATATTTCGCCTAAAGGTACATGCCTAAGTAAATGGAAGATTGCTCCACTTCTGCAAGGTCAATTTGCATGTTCTTGGTATCTAGGAACATCTAGGGACCTGGGGGTATGTATTTCCAGTGTCAGAAATATTGTCTGTTACTAGGCTGAGTAAATTGTAATGAAGAAAAGGAGAATATAAATTATGATTTATTTTTGCATCTTTGCGCATTCACCACCTTATTGAGATCATGTGTACAAAAAATCTAAGCAAATGAATAAAGGGAAGATGATTAAACAGAAGGATTTGTAGATACAGTAATAAATGATAATCGTTTTCAATTATAAATTCATATTTGACCTTGAACTTGACCTTGACCTTATTATGGCCAAATCATACATCTATGGATAGGGAATCTGTATTTAGTAATTTCCTTGCGTTTTTACAATAATTAGCATTTTCCGATAAATTCGTATTTCCGATAAATCGTATAAAACATCGGTAAAAATGAAAATATACACTTTGACTACTGTTTTTGATAGGGTTATGGTCTTTACTCTTGGCTACAAAAAAGAATATTTAAAAACATTAACCTCTTAACACTTTCAGAGCCCTTGCTTAACCTTGATTTACCCGTTGAATGCCACCATCCACTTCAATGTTAGCGTTAAAAACGCCTAATCTATGTTTTAAATTATGGCTATGTGTCTAATCTGCCCGTCGCTTTATCAATGACTCGTTTGCAGTCAACATTGTCGAAGCGGATTGTTTTTTTATCTGTTCATTTTCCTTTTATAGCATTTTGAAAAGCCCTCGTTTTCAAGGAAAATATAAAGATTCCATGATAAAAGACTTTTACTGGAATATTCTAGAATACACAAAAACGTTGAAATTTTTCGGCCTATTTATGAATCGTTTTCAAATAAACGCTAGATTATCGATAGTATATGTGTACGTATACACGCTATAGACGCGAGCTGAAAAATCGATTCTCTTATTTCCTCATCAGCGATCGCGCACACACAGACACATCACACATAGGGCAATCGCTGAGATCGCAGCGAATACAACTCTGATTATCCCAAGACTGGTAAAATAGATTCCTGACCTCAGATCAGATGTTCTCCAAAAAGATCATTCCAATTCCTGATCGCCATTCCAAATATCGATCACGCTTATTGATTGAGTATTGGCTGCTGTAAATATATATTCCAGGCTGATTCCCGTCCCGCGATGACTTCCATGTTGATCAGACTTCTTGCCAGCACAAGGAACCAGCTGGCTCCGCCTCTAGATATCTACAGATCCCAGGTCAGTCTAAGCGACTGACCTGCAGTTACACAGGAATAGATGATAGGGGGCGCTTTTTTCCTTTTTTTTTTTTAATATATTTTTCCCCCTCCTTTTTTCTCCGATTTTTCTCCCATCCCAATGTTAGTCGTTATGCCAATTCCCAATCCCCTTCCTGGTCGCTGCGCACTTACCCCCCACAGTCGGTCTGGGAGAGTGGAGGCTATCACGTGCTTCCTCCGACACACGTCCAGCCAATCAACCGCTTCTTTTCACCTGGCAGCGCGGATTCTCACTGAGAGGGCGTAGCGTGTGGAAGGATCACACTATCCCACTTAGATCCTATCCACGCTTAGCAGGCACCCCGACCGAACTGTAGGAGTCGCTGTTTACAACGACCCGGACCCACCCCGCCAGCTTCTCCCACCCTCTAATACTGCCAATTGTATTAGTGTGAACGGCCAGCCAAGCTGGTGACAACCCCGGAGCTGTGAGCTGGATTCGAACAGGCGAATCCAGCCGCTCCGGGGTTGGTGACGAACGCAATCTCCGTTACGCCACCTGACCGCCCTGCTTTTTTCCATTCTGAGCTTCTGTAGGAGCTGGTGTACCAACGGGAGACTCTGTTGATGAAATATGATTTCAGATCGCTAATAAAACGATATTTGTCGTCGTGGGCACTCAACAGGGGGGCTGATAAAACGAGTTATGTCGTCCGTGGCACTGAAAGGTTTAACATCCAAGGGCCCACATGTGGACGATTCTTTGCCGACCTCTAGTGGCTCGGGTGTGCATTTCTTTTAATTAAAGCCATATTTGTTGCCTGTCGATTGCCCTTTCAGGTGACAAAGTCCGTTCAGCGGTTCTCGAGTTACATGCCGATATGTGAGGCATGCCCCAAAGTATGCAAAAGTACACATTACCACCCCCGACTCCCGGGGCTCTAGCTCCGTCAATCATTTGGCGATCTTAAAAATCTTTGCACAGGGTTGTAGCCAATGAGTGTGGCTTTCCAATGATACCCCATGATATGATAATTGGGGATCTAATACGGTCTCTATTGATCGATTTATGATAAAGAAAAGCAGGGTCCCCCTATAGGGGGACCTTAAGGCTTAACATCGAAGCTTCGAATTAAAATCGAATCTCAGCCCCGAAGCTTCGAATTCCAAAAAAATATTTGAAGGTCAGCCCTACTGTCTGGTTAATAGTTGCATATTGCTGTCTGGTTAATAGTTGCTTATTACATGGCGTTTTCACATTCGTCAAAATGCTTGCTTGTGATTGGTCAATAGCGCTCGTCAGAGGTCCGTTATTACTCGATAACGGACCTCTGCCGAACAATAATGACCGCTGTGCGCAGCTGTTCGCAATCAAGCCCACTGACACACTGCATCAGTGCAGCCAATCAGACACACCTGCCGGCTGCACTGACAGCGGAGTGTGTGTGACGATGACAGCGGGAGCGACAGAACAGAACTGCGTCTGCATTTGATCTTGTCTTGTCGATGTAAAATGAATTAGGTATATTGTTAGTAAGTTAGCCATGTAATAAGCGGGATAATGTATAGCTATACTCGATCATTGTCGCAATATAATTGACCTTCACTGACGTTTAAAACACCTCGGCGAGGCGCCTCGGTATTTTAAACTCTGTGTCGGTCAATTATTTTGCGACAATGACCTCCTAGCTATACATTATCCCTTACATATTGCTGTCTGGTTAATAGTTGTGTATTGCTGTCTGGTTAATAGTTGTGTATTACTGTCTGGTTAATAGTTGTGTATTACTGTCTGGTTAATAGTTGTGTATTACTGTCTGGTTAATAGTTGTGTATTGCTGTCTGGTTAATAGTTGTGTATTACTGTCTGGTTAATAGTTGTGTATTACTGTCTGGTTAATAGTTGTGTATTGCTGTCTGGTTAATAGTTGTGTATTGCTGTCTGGTTAATAGTTGTGTATTGCTTTCTGGTTAATAGTTGTGTATTACTGTCTGGTTAATAGTTGTGTATTGCTGTCTGGTTAATAGTTGTGTATTGCTGTCTGGTTAATAGTTGTGTATTACTGTCTGGTTAATATTTGTGTATTACTGTCTGGTTAATAGTTGTGTATTACTGTGTTGAGGCTTGGACTCTTTGGTAATACAGCTTTCCTCTCTGGTAGTATTTATTAACCTGCCCGTCCTATTGAGTCACATTCCAGTATGAGGACTTGTTGATCGTGTCTCTTATGTTTCCACCTCACCTTTGACTCTGAAACTAGACTTTGACAAACACTGGCTGAGCCTGAATACTCTCTCTCTCTCTCTCTCTCTCTCTCTCTCTCTCTCTCTCTCTCTCTCTCTCTCTCTCTCTCTCTCTGTCTCTGTCTCTGTCTCTGTCTCTCTCCATCTTTCTCTGTCTATCGCTCCATCCCTCTCTCTTTTGGCAGATAAACGGTCTAATTATGATTATTTTGACGTCTCTGCACTGCAGCACCACAATACTTGCGTAGAAGTATGTCTCTGCCGCAGAGAGACACACAGACAGATGATTAGACAGACAGACAGATAATTAGACTGACAGAGGGAGACGGAGAGAAAGACAGACAGACAGATGATTAGACAGACAGACAAAGAGAGACAGACAGACAGACAGACAGATGATTAGACAGACAGACAGATAATTAGTAAGGTCCGTCCCTTTCTTAGAAAGTCACCCGAACTGACCAATCACAGGCCTGCTATCATTGAATCATTCTGCTTCCTGCAAACAAGTGTGTGTGTGGTAAGGTTTTTTTTTATCAACTTTTTCCAGCAGTCAACCCAGCGACCTCTCTCTCTCCTCTATCCTATCTCTCTCTGTCTCTCTCTCTCCTCTATCCTATCTCTCCTCTATCCTATCTCTCTCTCTCTCTCTCTCTCTCTCTCTCTCTCTCTCTCTCTCTCTCTGTGTCTTTCTCCCTGTCTTTCTCTCTCTGTGTCTTTCTCTCTGTCTTTCTCTCTGTCTCACACTCTATCGGCCTCTCTGTTTCTCGATCTCTGTCTCTATTTCTGTCTCTCTGTCTAGTTGTCTATCTCTATGTATATGTTTCTCTCTCTCTCTCACTCTGTATTTCGCTCTGTCTCTCTCCTCTCTTTATCTCTGTCTCTCTCTCTGTTAATAGTTGTGTATTACTGTCTTGTTAATAGTTGTGTATTACTGTCTGGTTATTAGTTGTGTATTAAATTCTAACCCGCACCAAACCCTGGCAGCACATCACCCCCACCCTCATCCACCTCCACTGGCTCCCCATCAAATCCTGCATCACCTACAAAACCCTCCTGCTCACCTACAAATCCCTCCACGCTCTGGCACCTCAGTACCTCACTGACCTCCTCCACCCCTACACTCAGTCACGGTCCCTCAGGGCTGTACAGTTTGCGAGGTTGTCGCAAATTGCCCCCTTAATTTGGCCTGTGCGAGTGGTAAATAATATTTGGGGTCAACCTTGCGAGTAGTGATTTCAACCGTTCATTCGCATTTCACTCCTAAATTAATCCATACAAATTGGATAAAAAAAATAGTAAAACATTAGCCTACAACCAGGGCTGTACAGTGCGACATAATGTCGCGGTGCTATGAAAAAATCTGTCAGCAATGAATTTACTGTGTAGTAATATTTGCGTGTATTGTGAAGTGAATCTGGGCCACGCTATTCTACTTGGTAGTTGTAGTCTATCGTGCGATTAAATACCATGTCTGCGTAGACTAGAGTCCATACATCCAACACCAAATCCCATAATTCCTAGCGAACAATCGAATCGAAACTGATTGTGGCCTATTGCAGCAGCATCGCCAAAGAAGAACTTCCTTTCAATAAGTTTAAGCCGCTAATTTTGCTCTGCAAGAAAAACGGAGCGGATATCAGTCCATCTTATGACAACCACGTCCGATGTGGAGAGATAAGAGACCATAGCCGATTAAATTAAGTCTGATCTGGCAGTGATGATTGACGGGGACACACTTCTAACGTTCAGCCATGCATTAGGTGAGTAGCCCACTATTAGGACGTGAAATACTGTCTACTTAAATTTCCCTCCGGGGATCAATAAAGTATGGTAAAATTACTGTTTATTTCTCGTTTTGCATAGTATTACATTCCTCTTCTATAAACAATCAAAGTCCTACCGTAAGAGCCTCATATGGGTCAATTAAACCTTTTTGATTAGAGTCTTTCCTTCAAGCTAAGTTGAACTGAACATTTCACTGTCAAAAGCGCAAACTTAAACAAGGTTGCGTCGCAACACAGTTTTCAAAATAAAGGTCACATATACAAATACCGTAGTAGGCCTCTCAATTCTTATAAAAAAAAGTCCCGGATATACATAAACATTAATTGGCAGATCTCTATAAACGGCAAACATAAACACATTGATCACTTTAGGTACACCCTGAAACCAGTAACATCACAAATATGAAGCGGGTAATTACCCATACAAATAATAAACCTTTCATGGGGTTATTTACAATAATAATAATTCATTTTATTTATAAAGCACTTTTCATTGTGAAACAAAGGTACCGGTATGCAGAGTTTCTTGTCCTCCTGATTAATGCAATGGTGTGTGTTGTGATGATCTCATTCAAGGAGCACTACAAGCGCGCACACACACACACAATTTGTTGTTTTTGTTCTATTAGTGATTTACACACTTTCTCAGTTGGTTCATTATAAAAGATACAAACCTGAAAACAAAAGCACTTAAATGTTAAATAAAAGGACCACAGTAATGAGGCAGGAGGAACATATTTTTTGCACTAATGGTAAATTGTTATTTAAAAATGTGCCCCTAAAAAATATTCTGTGCCCCTAAATTTCTCATTTAGGGGCAACTGTGCCCCTAGTGAAAAGGCTTAGCGTACAGCTCTGTCCCTGCGATCCACGGACACTGGTCAGCTCTCCATTCCCCGAACCAGACTATGGACCTTCGGGGACAGAGCTTTCAGTGTGGTAGCTCCCACCCTCTGGAACTCCCTCCCTGCAGAACTCCGCAACGCCCCAACTCTGGACTCATTCAAAAAAACTCCTCAAAACCTGCCTCTTCAACTTGGCCTTTAATCCCTAATTTCTCACTTTGTATGTTGTGTCTGTCCACTATGTTTGTTACTTTAGTTATCCCCCCCCCCCTATGTAAAGCGACCTTGGGTCTTCTGAAAGGCGCTATATAAAACGAAGTTATTATTATTAGTTTTATTATTATTCCTGTTTGGTAGGGCTGTCCCCGACTAGGGATTTGGATGGTCGACTATGATTGGCCAAAATTTGCCGTTAGTCGACTAAAAAAAAAAAAAAAAAAAAAAGTATAATATTCTAAATATTAAAAAAAAAATATATATCATAAATCAAATCAAATCAAATTTATTTATAGGGCCCCGACAACACACGTTAATGTCCCCATGGGCCGTACAGGTCTTCTTTAAACAAGTCAAGAAGACAACATAACAATAAGTCAAGAACAGAACAAGAACACCATAGGGTCCAAACATTTTTTAGATGAATGCAAATAAATGAAAGAATGCAAGCACTCCCAGACATACCCCACGCGAAGGTAAGGAAAAACTCACTAAAACCTAACAATAGGGAAAAAAGCTCCACAGGCAGTGTGGAGGAGAGAAACCTTAGAAGGGCCATTCAAGGGGGGATCTCCCTTCTTAGATGTTGGTGATAGTAGTGTTGCAGACGGACAGTTGGTAAGCATGCACTCATGTGTGTGGTGAAACACAGATGAGTGCATGCAATAGCAACTGTACATTTTGAAAAATTAAAGATAGAGCTAATAGCGATAGCAACTGAACATTTTGAAAGATTAAAGATAGAGTTGATAGCGGATCTATTTGAGGCACAAATATATAAAATTTAGATTTTTTTTTATCATTCCATTTGGGCTGTGGGGGGTGCTTAATGTCTGAAGGAGTCGACTGAAGGCTTCTTGTGCTCTGCAAAAGCATGCAATTGGTCCACTGATGGATACATCTTGATATTTGTCTAGTCTAGACTCTAGTGTGTTCATTAGATGGGTGAAATCCTCTTTCAGTGCCTCTGTGCCTGTTTTCGTAGGCAGTTAGCCTCTGGTATGCGTGCCATTAGCGTTAGCCACGCTTCTAGGCCTCTTTTATTTTGGAAAGAATGATCAAAAATATATATATATAAAAACTATAATATATATATATATTTTTTTATATATTCGACTAAGAGGTTGGCCAGTCGACTACAGCTCCTTTCGACCGATTAGTCGACTAATCGACTAATAGGGGTCAGCCCTATTGTCTGGTTAATAGTTAATAGTAATACTACTGTAGGTAGTATACACATTGCATTCCTGGTAGCATTGAGTCATACTCCAGTATCAGTATGATCAGACATATAAACTGTCTCCGGAGCTCGGACGCATCAGCACCCCTGAGAAACTCCACTGCAGACCTCTAGTGAACTGAGTTTGGTTGACTAGTGTCTGCAGTTCACTAGAGGTCTGCTCTCCTCCGGGGGATGTCATGTGAACTGCCCAGTACAACGGCCACCGATCAACTCCACTAGAGCAGTTGGGGGTGTCTTGCTCAAGGGCATTTCAGCTATGGTTGTTGAGGGAGATGCTGCCCAGATAGATGATGCGATCAGTGTGCGATCCATACCATGATTTTCGGGTGAGCTCCCGGGGGGGGGGGGGGGGGGACAGAAAAAAAAAATAGCTCAGAGCGCTTTTTCCTGGGTCTCGCGACTGCCGCAAAAACGCGAGGCGCGGCGCTGGGAAAAGGAACGCGCCGGCAGCGTATGTGGCATAGAAATGAATGACAGACAGGAGCTGACAACTCATAAACGTCCCCGGTCGACACGGGCCCTATTAGGCTATAGGTATGAACAGAGTCATAGAATATGACTCTGGGTATGAGTAACGTTACAGAACCACACATAGTCCACACCACACAGGTCTGCAGGCATGATGGAGACGCACATATTAAAATACACATGCTCAGATTAACCCCTCTGATCCAACACTAAAATTCACACACAACAGTCGTATTTACACATAAACACACGGATGAACCAATACCGAACAACAAGTCCACGACCAAACACATCGAGTCTAACATTATTATAGTAGTAGGCAAATGCAACATTATCGCCACCGACCTGATGGTGAAGATTTGCCCAATTCTCAAAATCTGTATGTGACAGAAGTAGTCCCTGCAGCAGGCTGCTTCGCATTCTTTGTAAAAGAAGGCTTACTTCTTTGATATTTCATTTAACTAAGTTTCGACATTACGCTTGTTTGATGAAGTTTGATTTGTGCCTGCAGGCTGCAGCGCCGCCACGCTCCGAATGGTAAACGCAAGAATAGCATGTTGCCATCTATTACGAGTAGGGTAAATCTGCAGTGCCGATATAGGGTATATCTGCAGTGCATATTTATGCTATTGTCTATTACAGTGAATTAGTGCGCAAATCATTAATGATACATCAAAATAGCATAATTTTATCATTATACACGATGATGATACAGAAAATTACAGAAAAATTAGAAATGCATGGCAAAAATAGCATTTATTTTCAGTAATTTAGAGACCCCCAGGGGAGCTTTAGAGACCCCCAAGGGAGCTGATGTCTGATCTAGGGGAGCTATAGCTCCCCCAGCTCCCCCCGTGGATCGCACCCTGGATGCGATGCCAACTGGTCTTACATAGAGTGCAGTGCCTGTGAACAGCCACTAGGGGCAGAATGTCTGCCAATGTCTGAGTGAGTTGTTCTTTGTTTGACCAGCAGACTGTTGACCTGAACACACTGTTGCTTCAACCATGTTCCTCTAACCATGTTCCTCTCAACTGATTCAGCTACAGCTCCCCCTACTGTGGTGGGGGGGGGGGGGGTTGTGTGTGTGTGTGTGTGTGTGTGTGTGTGTGTGTGTGTGTGTGTGTGTGTGTGTGTGTGTGTGTGTGTGTGTGTGTGTGTGTGTGTGTGTGTGTGGTGTGTGTGTGTGTGTGTGTGTGTGTGTGTGTGTGTGTGTGTGTGTGTGTGTGTATGTGTATGTGTATGTGTGTGTGTGTGTGCGCGCGCGCGCGCGTGCGAGAAATGTGGTGACTGACTGATAAAGTTCCAGAGAAGAGACCCGCCTGCATCACATGCACGTCTAGAGTCACGTGCGCAGTACGGTCTGCCTGCTAGCGGCTCCAGGGTCCTGTTGTCCTGTGTTTCTCATAGAAGCATTACACAGAAAGTATCATCAATAATGTCTAATTATGTTTATTTTGACAGATAAAAGTTTCTATGATTATTTTGACCGATACAATATCTAATTATGATTATTTTAACAGATACAATATATTATTATGATTATTTGACAGATACAATTTCTCATTTTGGATTATTTTTTACAGGTTAAATGTATGATTATTTTGACAGATAAAATGTCTAAATTAGGATTATTTTTGACAGATAAAATGTCTAATTAGGATTATTTTGACAGATACAATATCTAATTATGATTATTTTGACAAATAAAATGTCTAATTCTGATTATTTTGACAGATAAAATGTCTAATTATGATTCTTTCGGCAGATAAACTGTCTAATTATGATTATTTTGACAGATAAAATGTCTAATTATGATTATTACGGCAGATAAACTGTCTAATTATGATTATTTTGACGTCTGCAGCACCACAATACTTGTGTAGAAGTATGTCTCTGCCGCAGAGAGACAGACATACATACAGACAGACAGACAGACAGACAGACAGACAGACAGACAGACAGACAGACAGACAGACAGACAGATGATTAGACATACAGACAGACAGGTGGTTAGACAGACAGACCGACAGAGTACCTTCTCTCAGCTTCTCCAGTAAGGTCCGTCCCTTTCTTAGAAAGTCACCCGAACTGACCTCTCTTTTATCTATCCTCTTTATCCTCTCTTCACTCTTCACTCTTCTCTCTCCTATCTCTCCTCTTCTCTCTCCTATCTCTCCTCTTTCTCTTCTCTCTCCTTTCTACTTTTTATTTTGTATTTACTGTTCAGAGACTCACCCATTAATTTAATATTTTAGCCGATAGGCTATTATGAAGCGTGTGGTACCTGGAGCTTCCTGGAGACGTCTAGTTTCTAGTTAGATTCTACCTCCATCTTCATTCTGTAGAATTGATACAAGCTACTACAACCTCTGAAAGACAGTAGTGTGGGCCTTATCAGCACAGATACACATATACAGTAGGTGTTTTAGCATTAGCTAATGGTTGAGTCTAAACATTGAGTCTAAACATTGTCATTTGACCTCATGTCAAAAGACGGCTTTAATTCATCATGGCTCCAGTAGAATCCATACTTAGACTAGAGACAGACAGACAGACAGACAGACCGAGGCGCTATATAAATCCAAGGTATTATTATTATTATGACAACATGTGACTAAGGTCATATATTTTAGTTTTAGAAATCAGTAGACGTTTATCCTCTCTTCCTCCTACGAGTCACACAATCATGCATCAGTTAGTCCTGACATGGCGCCCTGACCTGGCCTTGCGTCTGACGTCAGTGTTCCGACCAGGGCCAACGGCTCCAGATGGTACACATCATCACTCCTGACCGCAACAACACCAGTTTACCATCCTACTCTAACTAAACAACAACTAATACATGGACACACACACACACACATGTATTAGATATGTCATAGATGAACATGAACTTAACTCTGCTGCAACGCCAGAACTCGTCATCATGATTGATTGATTGCTTGACTGATTGAAACCCTTTATTTTTCCCTGTAGGCAGATTCAGGTGTCCATAGCAACAACAGCATTAGAATAATAACATACAAGGCAAAATACATAGTAAAGAGCAAAAAATTAAAAAGAGAAAAAGAGTCCAGGTCAGATTGTTAGTTAATGGCATCAGATCTAGGCCTAACCAAAGCCTAAATGTAACCCTCAGGGACTAAAACACCAGGGCCCTGTTCCTCGTACGTGGCTAACTGAGTTAGCCGGATAATTTTCAGGATAACTTGACATAAGTCAGGCTTTTCGCTTCCACGAAGCAAGTTTGGCTAAATCACTATAGCAACATGTCCATCAATTTGAACCTGCTCCGGCGCAGGCTTACTTAAGTTAGCTGCATAAGCTTGCCACTCCCTCAGGAGAAAATGGCAGCTCACTTCCTCAGAGATCCCATTATACCATTCTGAATAATGTTTTTGTGCTTAGTTTTTCTAGAGGGGTCGCGAGCAGCCGCGGGGGGGTCACAAGATGATTTCCAGAATGTATTGATTTCATAGAATGTGTGAAATAGGCCTATAATTAAAAACAATTAAAATACATTAAACTGGTCAAAGAAATGCTTTTGAAATCTAAAATAATAGACCTAAAATGCTGATAATAAATTATATTCAGCCTATGGATTTCCTACATACTGCACGTCAGAGCTGCGGCGTGTGCGACACCTGTTTGAGCTGCGGGATGAGGCACGCTTGTCGCTCCGCTGACGGGAGAATGCATCCCAGCTCGCTGCCCACTCGAGCTCTGCAGTAGAAATGGGACGGATTTATTTGTTTTCAGAGCTTGATGAATTTATGGAGGAAAATTACCACAGTGAAGATGTCTATAACTCATCTCCAAGCCCTTCTTGAACAGTTTAAAAAGTATTTAAAATCGAGCAACGAACCTTAAAGGAAAACTCCAACATTTTGGGAAATTACCTTATTTAACATCTTCCCTGGAGTTAGACAAGAAGATGCATACCTTTTGAAGTTTATGGATACCATGACTTAAAATCCTCTTACCTTGACTATTAAAAGCCTCCCCAATTTAGAAAACAGTATTCCAATGGCTGGTCTTGATAGACTGCTAGCTAACGGAGCTAACCTGACACTAAAGCTAACCGGACACTAAAGCAAATATAATGACTTCCTTTCTGGGGGGTTTCAAAATAAAAGAGCGACGTCTATAGCAGCGGAATACGTTTATTTTGTACATTATCTAACATTAACACGAACCTAAACTAACTTTAGGTTAGTTGTTGTAACGTTAGTTTAGGTTCATGTTAACGTTAGATAATGTAAAAAATAAACGTATTCTGCTGCTATAGACGTCGCTCTTTTATTTTGAAACCCCCCAGAAAGGAAGTCATTGCTCTCGTTATCTGCTTGACTGTCCGGTTGCTGGTTAGCTCCGTTAGCTAGCAGTCTATCAATACCAGCCATTGGAATACTGTTTTCTAAATTGGGGAGGCTTTTAATCGTCAAGGTAAGAGGATTTTAAGTCATGGTATCCATAAACTTCAATCGGTTCGGATCCTTTGAATGAATGAGTGTCAACAAACACGGCTTCACGTAGAAATCACTGACTGCGCCCAGAGACGAAGTGGTTAGGCAAAAAATAGTTCCGAGTATATTTTCTAAAACGTAATTGTCTAATTCAATTATTTTTTATTTCTCCACGTGGTAAATACACAGGTCACAACATGTTTACAGGAACGTTTTGGAGTTGTATTTGGAGTGTATTTCGTGACTGTAGGGCACTGTAGGGAACGTCAGGCTCTAACTCCGCCCCACTTCCAGTGATGAAGCTAAGCTACGCTAACGGAGTGACTGTTCCCTAAGCCTAATGCATGCACAGAGACAAAAAAGGTATGTATCTTCTTGTCTAACTCCAGGGAAGATGTTAAATAAGCTAATTTCCCAAAATGTTGGAGTTTTCCTTTAAAAACTGTTTCAGTCCAAGCCACTGGCTGATTTCTGGATATCAATTGAGGGGGAATACGCACAGCTATCCGCCATTTGGATCTACCTACCTATGTGAAAAAACATTATCTGCACTGACTTATATAACAAAATAAGTACAGATCACGTCTGAATGTGGAGGATGATCTCTGAGTCGCTGTCTCCAAAATTAAACCCAGACTGGACTTGTTGTGCGTCAAGCATAGTGCCCATCCATCTCATTAGGTGAGTTGAACATTAGCCTTCTAAATGAAATGCGCTATATGTATTCATTTTATGGTTGTTTGATTATTGTGTTGTTTTGTGTAGTTATTGTGAGTGTTAAAAGCCTCCAATGCTTATTAGTGCGTGACTGCGTGTGAACATTTGCATGTTTCAACAACCTCCTATAATAGCGGGGGTCGCGGCTCTCTGACACCGTTATTTTTGGGGTCGCGGCCTGAAAACTTTGGGAACCATGTAGTTATATAGTACATGATACCTAAGCGCATACAGTACATATATGTCCTCATAAGTATCTATTAATTCGTATCAATTAGATACTCTTTGGGCTTGTTTTTATCTACTTATTCTGAAAGTTGAAATAATTATTTTCGCTAGCAAGATCTCATTTGATTATTCATTCCATTAAGCCTACTGCCAGCAGGCACATTTAAAGAAATATAATCTGATTGATTGGGGTAATGAGGCACTTCAAATTAGCCTATAGATGGGGTGCCCCAGTGGCGAACCACATAACGCGCTGAGTCGAACGATTCCCGAACCCGTAGTTATTTGTCGAATGTCTTCCCCCCACTCTGTCTCCCGTTTCACCTCTCTCTCTCTCTCTCTCTCTCTATTGGACTGCCCAGTAGAATAAAGCGATAAATGCAAAAAAATTTATCTTAAAAAAAAAAATAATAAAATTTGCCTATAGATATGCATTTAACTTGTCCACGATATTTTCCTGTTAGAAAATCATGGTTTCTGCGATCGACCCCTCCCACTTTTGAACTAGGATGGCCATGCGCAATTATCCTGATTACTGAAGTCTGGTTCGAATTAACAAGATTGTTTGAGCCCGAATCAGCCTTTGAGAAACCGAGATAGCCTGACATCAATCATCGGGTTAATTTAAGCTGGCTAATAGGACTTTTGATCGATTTAGTTGAACCAGGTACGAGGAACAGGGCCCAGATATAAAACACTAGCTCCTCCTTTTCCGAACAGAGAGCGAGAGAGATGGAGAGATATGTGCCTGGAACAGTGGAAAGCAGAGATGAGGTGTTGGGGTTTTTCTGTTACTCACGCACACAGTAAACACAGAGCTGGGGATATCCCCTGTATCACTCCTACACACCTGCTGACTCTGGCAGCTATCCACTCAACCCTGTGTGTGTTCTTTTTATGTAAAACAGGGGGAATCCAGAAGTGCTGGATTATAGTCAGAACTATAACCCTACCCTCCCTGGTGAATGTCTGACAGACGGTTTATTCTAGATGTTAATCAGGACTGTTCATTTATTCTCTAATGTCTGACAGACGGTTTATTCTAGATGTTAATCAGGACTGTTCATTTATTCTCTAATGTCTGACAGATGGTTTATTCTAGATGTTAATCAGGACTGTTCATTTATTCTCTAGTAATGTGAAAGTGCATAATAACACCAGAGGTGTCACTGGTCCCCCACGTCTGGCCCACTTGCATTTCTGCATTGACCTTGCTCTCGTATGGAGAAGAAATTGGCAAAAAGGTTGCATGGAAACCCTGAAAACACCACAGCTAAAGAACCATGGAAACCCTGAAAACACCACAGCTAAAGAACCATGGAAACCCTGAAAACACCGCAGCTAAAGAACCAACCCTGAAAACACCAAGTTTCAAGTTTCAAGTTCAAGTTTCTTTAATAGTTGTCATACAGAAGTACAGAATACTTTCATACAAAATGCTTCTTACTGTTACGCTCCAGAGACTGTGCTAGACAAGATAGTATCAAATAACATAGTATAGCATGTAAATTAGAAGTAGAAAATGAGGTCACAGTGTTCAGTATAGACATATGTACAATGTTCGATGCAGAATAGACGTAACTGAGTTACCATATAATATACAATACTATGCAGTGTACTAATATACAATACTATATAGTGCAAGGCAGAAATGGGATGAGGTACAATTTAGGTACAATTTACAGTAAGGTGTACGAGTTGTAGTGCAATCCTTCATCAATAAATATAAAGTGTGGGGAGTGGGTGCTTACAGTGTGTTTGTTTAAAGTGAGTGTGTGCTATAAAGTGTGTGGAGTGGGTGCTACAGTGTGTTTGTTTAAAGTGAGTGTGTGCGTGTGGATGTGTGTGCTATGTGCGTTTGATGGTTGTTGTTGTGTAGTGTTCATTGTTCGTTGAGCAGCCTGATGGCCTGGGGATAGAAGCTTCTTCTGAGTCTTTCTGTGCTCGCCTTGAGACTCCGGTATCGCTTGCCTGACCGCAGCAGTTCAAAGAGGCAGTTGTTCGGGTGACTGGAGTCTTTAATGATTCTCTTAGCCTTGCCCCTGCACCGCTTGTTGTAAATGTTCTGGAGGGTGGGGAGCCCCCCTCCAATTGTGCGTTCGGCTGAACGTGTCACTCTTTGTAGTCTGCTTCTGTCTTGTGCAGTGCTATTCCCAAACCAGGAGGTGATGTTGCCGGTCAAGATGCTCTCTATTGTACATGAGTAGAAGTTCTTAAGGATCTTCTGACTGACTTGGAACTTCCTTAGGCGCCTGAGGAAGTAGAGGCGTTGTCGTGCCTTCTTCACAACACTGTCAATGTGTGTGGTCCATGTCAAGTCCTCGGATATGTAGGCTCCGAGGTACTTAAAGCTGTTGACTCTCTCAACCGGTGCCCCGTCGATGCTGAGGGGGCTGTAGTCCTTGACCCCCGACCTCCTGAAGTCCACAATCATCTCCTTTGTTTTGCTGACGTTCAGGGAGAGGCTGTTTTCCTGGCACCATCCCGCCAGGACCTTGACCTCTTACAGGTAGGCCCTCTCGTCGTTGGCAGAGATCAGGCCCACCACCACTGTGTCGTCAGCAAATTTGATGATTGTGTTGCTACTCCGCTGAGCCACACAGTCGTGTGTGTACAGGGAGTAGAGGAGGGGACTCAGAACACAGCCCTGGGGGGCCCCTATGTTGAGGGTGATGGATGAGGAGGTGCAGTTGCCTGCTCTCACCACCTGGGGTCTGCCCGTCAGGAAGTCCAAGACCCACTGGCAGAGGTCATAGTTCAAGCCCAGGTTCCTGAGCTTGGCTATGAGTATGGAGGGGACTATGGTATTGAATGCCGAGCTGTAGTCGATGAATAGCATTCTCACATAGTTCCCCTTCCTCTTGTCCAGGTGTGATGCTGCTGTGTGCAGCACATGGGCTATGGCGTCCTCCGTGGACCTGTTGGGGCGGTATGCAAATTGCAGGGGGTCCATGTTGATGGGGAGGGAGGAGCAGATGTAGCCCTTTACTAGCTTCTCAAAGCACTTCATGGCTATGGAGGTGAGAGCTACAGGGCGGTAGTCGTTGAGGCAAGCAGGCTTGGATTTCTTGGGTACAGGGATAATAGTGGACTTCTTCAGGCAGGTGGGGATGACAGCCTGTTCTAAGGACCGGTTAAATATGTCAGTGAATACCGGGGCCAGTTGGTCGGCACAGACTTTTAGGACGCGGCCGGGGATGCCGTCCGGTCCTGCTGCCTTCCTGATATTCACTTTTTTAAAGGTCCGCCTCACCTCATGCTCTGTTTCCCTGAACACTGAGTCTCCATCAGCAGCAGACCCCCCCCCCCCCCCCCCCCCAATTGCCGTGGCTTGTGGGCTGTTGTTGTTATTACCAGCATCAAACCTCGCATAGAAGGTATTGAGGTCATTTGCTAAGGAGATGTCACTGTTCAGTTTGAGGGAGGTGCCTTTGTAGTCCGTCATCGTTTTGAGCCCCTGCCACATAGCTCTGGAGTCAGCCTGTTCAAACTGGAGTTCAATTTTATCCCTGTAGCGCCGTTTGGCCTCTGTCACTGTCCTCCTTACGTTGTATCGCGCCACCTTGTGGTCATTCATGTTGCCTGCCACCAGGCCGTCGTTGTATGCTTTGGTGCGCGCTAAAGCACAGCTAAAGAACCATGGAAACCCTGAAAACACCACAGCTAAAGAACCATGGAAACTCTGAAAACACCACAGCTAAAGAACCCTGGAAACCCTGAAAACACCACAGCTAAAGAACCATGGAAACCCTGAAAACACCACAGCTAAAGAACCAACCCTGAAAACACCACAGCTAAAGAACCAACCCTGAAAACACCACAGCTAAAGAACCTATGTGGAAGTCTATATGTGCCTTTAGAGCTTTGATATACATGTCTATATGTGCCTTTAGAGCTTTGATCTATATGTGCCTTTAGAGCTTTGATATACAAGTCTATATGTGCCTTTAGAGCTTTGATATACATGTCTATATGTGCCTTTAGAGCTTTGCTATACATGTCTATATGTGCCTTTAGAGCTTTGATATACTTGTCTATATGTGCCTTTAGAGCTTTGATCTATATGCTCTTTAGAGCTTTGATATACATGTCTATATGTGCCTTTAGAGCTTTGATATACATGTCTATATGTGCCTTTAGAGCTTTGCTATACATGTCTATATGTGCCTTTAGAGCTTTGATATACTTGTCTATATGTGCCTTTAGAGCTTTGATCTATATGCTCTTTAGAGCTTTGATATACAAGTCTATATGTGCCTTTAGAGCTTTGATATACATGTCTATATGTGCCTTTAGAGCTTTGCTATACATGTCTATATGTGCCTTTAGAGCTTTGATATACTTGTCTATATGTGCCTTTAGAGCTTTGATCTATATGCTCTTTAGAGCTTTGATATACATGTCTATATGTGCCTTTAGAGCTTTGATCTATATGCTCTTTAGAGCTTTGATATACTGGTCTATATGCTCTTTAGAGCTTTGATATACTGGTCTATATGCTCTTTAGAGCTTTGATATACTTGTCTATATGTGCCTTTAGAGCTTTGATCTATATGTGCCTTTAGAGCTTTGATATACATGTCTATATGTGCCTTTAGAGCAGGGGTCTCAAACTCAATTTACCTGGGGGCCGCTGGAGGTAGAGTCTGGGTGAGGCTGGGCCGCATCAAATATTCCACACAAAAAGGGTTTCAAGTATTTATTTTTATGGAAATGTATGGTTGAAACATGCAAACGTTCAAACGCACACACACTAATAAGCATTGGAGGCTTTTAACCAGGGCCAGACTGGGGAAATCATTCAGGCCAGGAAATATAGTGCGAAATATAGCCCCAGTCAGGCCACTTTTTAAGCGGGGGGTCCCCCACCAGGAGATTTTGTGTTACAAAGACTTCATTTCCTGCATTCTGGGGACATGCGTTGCTATTCCTAGCACTATTTGGGCAACTTTACACAATTCCTGTGAGTCTATTGAAGACATCTGTAAGGTTTTTTTTTCAAAAAAATGCATTGTTTTATATTTCTAATTAAGTACTCAAAACCATCATTTTTCAGCTTCAAGATTTCAGGCTGTTATGGCCTGGCTCCGCCCATAAGCACTTTGAGTGACAGTCAGTCCACACAGTCTGCGACTGGTAGACAGAGGGAGAGGGAGTGGGAGAGAGAGAGGGAGGGAGGGAGAGGGAGGGAGAGGGAGGGAGAGGGAGAGAGAGAGGGAGAGAGAGAGGGAGAGAGAGAGAGAGAGGGAGAGGGAGTGGGAGAGAGGGAGAGAGAGAGAGAGAGGGAGGGGGAGGGAGAGGGAGGGAGAGAGAGGGAGGGAGAGAGAGAGGGAGAGAGAGAGAGAGAGAGAGAGGCCGTTATTGATAAGGCCCCCTCTCTCTCCATCTCGGGTGTACCGCGCGGCAGCTTGTGGGGGGGGGGGGGGGGGCTCCCTTCCTCCCTCTCTCTTCCTTTTTTTCCCTCCCTCACTCTCCCGTTTGGAGGTGTGTGCCGCGCGGCAGGTCCCCCCCCCCCCCCCCCCCCAGTGCTCCCGAATGCTCTCTATCTCTCTCTCTCTCTCTCCCTCCAGAGTGCATGCAGAGTATGAGGAAGTGGTTTCCACTCGCTGTGTACAGTCAGTCTAGGTAGATTGTGGGCGGGCATTAGCTACAACCACAGAGCCAATCACATCACTGTCTGCTACCCAGAGCCTGAGTAACGTCACGCAGGCCTTCAAATCAGGATGGCCTAATTTACTGGAGCAGGAAATGATCTGAGCTGAATCAGAGCAAGCCGCCAATATGGTATTTAGACACTAAAACACATTGATACTAACTCCTATTACTATAATACAATGCTAGAGACTGAAAAATGACATTTATAATGCATGTCACCTTTAAATGCCAGTGTTTGTGATGACATGACTGCACAAAAAAAATTTTAAAATAAAAAAAAATAGTTTTGGAAATCATCTGGGGGGCCGCAAAATATCATCCAGCGGGCCGCAATTGGCCCGCGGGCCGTGAGTTTGAGACCCCTGCTTTAGAGCTTTGATATACATGTATATATGTGCCTTTAGAGCTTTGATATACTTGTCTATATGTGCCTTTGATATACTTGTCTATATGTGCCTTTGATATACTTGTCTATATGTGCCTTTGATATACTTGTCTATATGCTCTTTAGAGCTTTGATATACTTGTCTATGTGACCTTAGAGCTTTGATATACTGGTATATATGCTCTTTAGAGCTTTGATATACTTGTCTATATGCTCTTTAGAGCTTTGATATACTTGTCTATATGTCACTTTAGAGCTTTGATATACTGGTCTATATGCTCTTTAGAGCTTTGATATACTGGTCTATATGCTCTTTAGAGCTTTGATATACTTGTCTATATGTCACTTTAGAGCTTTGATATACTGGTCTATATGCTCTTTAGAGCTTTGATATACTTGTCTATATGTGACTTTAGAGCTTTGATATACTTGTCTATATGTGCCTTTAGATCATTTATATACTTGTCTATATGTGCCTTTAGATCTTTTATATACTTCTCTATATGTGACTTTAGAGCTTTTATATACTTCTCTATATGTGACTTTAGAGCTTTGATATACTTCTCTATATGTGACTTTAGAGCTTTGATATACTTCTCTATATGTGACTTTAGAGCTTTGATATACTTTACATTTTAAATTTTTGTCATTTAGCTGACGCTTTTATCCAAAGTAACTTACAAGTTCTGTACGACAAGTCAGCAGGAAGGGTACAACTCTTTCAGCTGAGTAACGCCCCCCTCCCCCCTTCCTGCACCCTCTCCTTCCTGTCTTCACCCTACCTGGTCATCCCTTCCCCCGCCCCCTCCCCTCTTCACAAAATAGTTGGGGTCCGGTCGGGGACTCAATTCTCCTGGCCAGAGAATGTCAAGTCCTCCAACTCCTAAACTAATTTGTATTCCATTTACCATGTTTTAGCAAATACATTTGTATCAACCAAGATGATTTGACCAATCACATTCTTAACCCCTCCGGTTTCCTTATCTTTGATATAGAGCTTTGATACAACCCTATGTATCCTGAGTAGTGATGCACCCATCTGAAAATTGTGGCCGATACCGATATTAATATTGCTGTTCTGGTCGATACCGATATTTACCGATGTCGATATCTCTGTATAGAAAACACTTTTTTATGACAATCAAATAAAGAGCTATTTTCCAAAACGCTTTTTTTTTTTTTTTTGTAACTTATTTTCAGAAATTACAGATTTTTTTTTTTTTTTTTTTTTTTTATCGGCCCATATCGGCCCTATCTTGATATCGGACCGATACCGATGTGTAAAAAAACTGCCATATCGGCCGATATTATATCGGCGGCCGATATATCGTGCATCACTAATCCTGAGTATTGGTCGTGATGTTCTTTTTAATCCTCCAGGTACACGCCAAGAACGCAGGCCAGTATGTGAACAACTTGTGTGTTACCCATCTTTAAAATCTAAGCCTTTAGACTAGGGATAGAACCTGTGACCCTTTGGTTACATGACAGTCTCTCTGACCACCAGGCCACCATCTGTCAGTTTGACATGTAGTCTTCCAGTACATGTCTCTCAATAGGCCTGTACCCCCCTCCCCTTGGTTGTCGTTAATGAGAAGGACCTAGCCTAGACCACAGGTTCTCACTCCACACACACACACACACACACACACACACACACACACACACACACAACACACAACACACATACATTTCACATTTGACCAGTTCTGCTACTGAGAAACATGAAGTGGGAAGTCGGAGAGGTTCTGAGAATTGACGCGGCAATGCACCATGTGACTTACTGGAAGACAAACGGTGTCACTGCTCATTTACATACTGCTACTTCACCATCCAGAGAGGAAGTGTATGTGTGTTTAACCTACTTTGCTACGTGCATGTCTTGTGTACATTTTTGGGTATATTGCTAATTTGTTTGCTTGTTTTGCGAGTGTGTGTGTGTGTAGGTATTTGATTGTGTGTGTGTTTTGGGTGCTGGTTTCTGTGTGTGTGTGTATTTAATTATGTTTGTGTGTGTTGTGTACTGGTGTGTGTTTGTGACATCAGGAGTTGATGGCAGAACAAGTCGTTTTGTCCTGGTTGTCAACAAGTATGTGATGCATGCATACAGACAGACAGACAGACAGACAGACAGACAGACAGATAAATAGACAAGTGTGTTTACAATTTACAATGGGGCGACAGTGGCTCAGGAGGTAGAGCGGTCATCTGACTGGTAATCAGAAGGTTCCCGGTTCCATTCCGGCTCCTCCCGGCAGCATTTCGAAGTGTCCTTGAGCAAGACACTGCTCCCAATGAGCAGGTTGGCACCTTGCATGGTTGCCTCCACCATCGGTGTGTGAATGTAAGGCATAAGTTGTAAAGCACAATCATTCTGACACCTCACTGTTTATAGAGGAGGGGGGAGATGAGGAGGAGGAAGAGCTGTTATTGAGTCATCTAGTTGTCCTGAGCACCTGCCCATGAAAATGTCTGGGAAGGCTGCAGCACACAGGGAAAACACCTAGATACACACACACACACACACACACACGCACACACACACAAGAGATGATTGCACTTAACTTTCATGCAAATCAACTTGAGACTTTACTTGAGACTTGTACCCAAGCAACTTCAGACAAGATTAGGGACTTGTGAACAATGTAAGAAATTGTAAGAAAAGCATTTTATTTTGAACTTCGAACATTAAAAAAAAATCGAAGTGTAAAAAAAAAAAAGAACTTTTTCTTTTGTGCCTCAAATACATCTCCAAGGGAATATCCCTTGGAGTTGTACACGACGGCGACGCCACACAAAACGTTAATAAGGCTATGCCTATGCTGCTATGACTAATGTGTTACCAAGTTGGCTAATTTAATTGTAATCATCTGCTTTTGTAGGTGCATTGTCTGATATAATTATAAATTAAATATAATATTATTGTTTGCTTGATAGACGAAGGTTGCAACATAATTATGTAATGTCATGTCGTTGGCTGTGAGAGCAGCCCCACTGCACCCAGGCAGCGCTGCCGAGTGAAACCTTGTTGGCTGCGTCACAGTCACGAAAGGGGCTACTTAATTAATAATTCAATCCACTTTATTTATAGAGCACATTTAAAAACAACAAAGTTTACCAAACTGCTGTACAAGTCCCACAACATAAGATAAAAAATAAAAATGTATTATAATTAATATATATATATATTTCTTTTCTCGAAGCTTCAAATTAAAATCGAAGCTTGGCCCCAAAGCTTCGATTGCCAAAAAAAGCTTCGAAGGTCAGCCCTAGATGTCACTGAGAGAACCCTCCAATCTGTGATGTCACTGAGAGAACCCTCTAATCTGTGATGTCACTGAGAGAACCCTCTAATCTGTGATGTCACTGAGAGAACCCTCTAATCTGTGATGTCACTGAGAGAACCCTCCAATCTGTGATGTCACTGGGATGTCAAATGTGGGGCCGCTCCATAGACAATGGATGAGACCATAACATGTTTCTGTGATCCCAATGAGACATCCTGGCAGGGCTAGAATATAAAGCTTGTTTGGGTGTAAGAACACAGGAACTTGGTAGGGCTGACGCCCCAATGACATTGTTCAGGGTTCGGACATTTTCTTTTCGTTGGTGTTTCCAAACGAGGCAGCGAAGTGAAGTGTTCTGTGGTGATGTAATCACAATGGCAGCTCTGCTCACTGCTTCTGCGTTAAACTCACCATTTAACTCTGAAATGTATGATATAAGCTAATATTAAGCTATTGAATCATTTTACAAGTACCTTAGGAGCTCAACAGTGCAATTGTTTATAACCCAGGAATTATTATGCTAATTAAATAGTGTTGATGGCAGACAGGTGACGTGTGTAATGTTATTCCAACAAAAGTCACCTAGCGTTACAATTATTCTGTCAGCCTCCTGGTAAGTGAGGGTCATTATATTAGCTTATTATATAGGCTAACTCTTACCTGTCCGATGCAAAGATGAAATGCCACTCTAACAACTAGCCGCAACTTCAGCGTATCCTTCTGTATCAATAGTAATAATTAACGTTACATGCCCTCCACTCCGTTTGCACTGCAGCATCCCTCTCCTCATGGAACGGCAGATTTCTTGAGAAACGAAGTGTTTTGTAACAGCCAGGATGTCCAAGTGTTTGGGTCCATGATCATGTAGCACACGCTAGCCATAACTTGCATGTCCGTCTATCAAAAGTTTATGTAGTGTTTTCCTGGCACACACACACACACACACACACACACACACACACACACACACACACACACACGGACGCAAAGTAAACACACACACGCGCCTCACAGTCAGAGAAAACACACAATGAACAAACAGAATAATCATTTAGCCAAACGATCTACACACAGTAATACTCATTTTAAAATGAATCATCCGAATCCTGCACCGATATATCAGCAAATAGACAATATGGACAATATTCACACTTCTCAGCACAGTGGAAAGACAACCTAATATATTCTGTCTCTGTCTCTGTATGTCTGTCTTTCTCTCTCTAGCTGACCAGGTGTATGGAGACCAAGACATGCATGAAGTGGTCCGTAAACATTGCATGGATTACCTGGTAAGTGTCCTCCTGTGTAGCAGACCACTGGTTCTCAGCGTGGGGGTTTTCACAATACCAAACATTTTGTTTAGATACTATACCAATATGAATTTCGATACTTTTCGATACTTTCCCTCAAAATCAGGGAAACACTCTCAGATGTCATTATTGTTCTTTATTTTAAAACACAACAATGAACAATGACAAGAATAAATAAATTAAATGAAAAGCAATGGCATTCAAAATGCTGGAGAACTTTTTTTGCACTCAAAACAGTTGCTGTACAAGGTTTCTGAACCCAGCTTTCTCAACTGTATATATATTGGAACTTGGTCCATACAGATGAACTCTGCGACTGCCCTGTTGAGCCTTTTAGCATCTTTGGACTCATTTGTGTACTTAATATGCTGCTCAAAAAAAGCTGGGAGGTTAGGTTGCTTCTGAGTGGGGGGAGTCACTCTGTGAGCCAAATGCAGCAGACTTCTGTAGTTAAAAAAAATTCAAGGGGTAGAAAAAGTATGGTTGTATTATTATT
>NC_140181.1:35003976-35111476 GCF_963971535.1 Notolepis coatsorum | reverse complement strand
CATACACATACTAATACTACCTAAACCCTCTCGCCCTCCGTTCCAGGTAACACACACACTAATACTACCTAAACCCTCTTGCCCTCCACCCCAAGTCACACACACGCAACTAATAATACCTAAACCCCCCCGCCCTGTGCTCCAGGTAACTACCTAAACCCTCTCACTCTGCACACACACACACACACACACACACACACACACACACACACACACACACACACACACACACACACTAATACTACCTAAACCTGCTGTATGTTTTTATCTGCCCAAAATTCAAGCAAGCATGAAAGCATTACAGTAATGACGTTGTGTGTGTCAGCAAGTTGATACAGAAGCCTCTTCCGTGTTTTGGTACAAGCTTGTACACCACACCCCTCAGTAGGACGACCACACCCTATTTGGGTGCGATCGGGCTGTGATTCGACCCCGAATGGTTAGTGAGAAAGCTCCCTAATACTACCTAAACCCTCTCACCCTACACTCCAGGTAACATACACACACTAATACTACCTAAACCCTCTCACCCTACACTCCAGGTAACATACACACACTAATACTACCTAAAGCCTCTCACCCTACACTCCAGGTAACATACACACACTAATACTACCTAAACCCTCTCACCCTACACTCCAGGTAACATACACACACTAATACTACCTAAAGCCTCTCAACCTGCGCTCCAGGTAACATACACACACTAATACTACCTAAAGCCTCTCACCCTACACTCCAGGGCCCTCATTCATCAACGTGGCGTAGAATATGTTCTATTTCCACACGTAAGCACAGAATTTAGAATCAGTGCACGCACAAAAAAAACGGGATTTATCACACGTGCGTACACAGGTTCTACGCACACCTGTCTTGATAAATATGACTTTGATCCTACGTTTGAGCTCGTGCACTGTTTTAAGTATTTGCATACCAGAACCGCCCCGATTAACCATATACGGTAATGGAATACACCCATGAAATGTGGAAAAATGGACTAAGCCGAGGGAAGCGTGTTATGAGACAGGCTGACAGACGTGTACACGTACGGTGATGTCGGATATGATATCTATTAACCATTGCTGCCTGCGCAGCGCAAACACTAATAAAGACCGTGCTGGAATATGACTGCCTTTTCCCGTGTTGTTTGATTAATACCCAGGGATTAAAGTTCTCCTCAATTTTATTCCAAATCGCGATGGATTTTCCGTCAATTTTCTACCTGCTGCATATGATTTCTAGAGGCATACTACAATCTATTTTGATGTCAGTATTGGGTAGCCTATATAAACAATAATACGAGAGCATATACAAGAACAATGAATCTCACTGCATGTATGATGTAGCCTGCCTTTCAATACATGAACTTGAATTCCATCATGTTTGTGTGCGGGACTCACAAGGCTGTTGTTACAATGGGTGGTACCGGTACAGTAATAACAGTCTACACAATATCACGATGGACCATGCCATAGCCTATGTTCTATTATGACATGATCTGTGACGACAAATGTTCTAGAATGTTTGATTAAGATATCATACTCTGACAGCATGCCTATGATCAACAAAAACGCGAACTTGAATCCCATCATATACATAGTCTGTCCACTATCTGGTGTCATTGCAATGCGTTTTTTATTCTTTCTTATACAGTAAAAAGGGGGAAGAACACTATATCGTGGGTGTTCATATGACTTGTATTCTGCTTACAGCTTCGAAATTCCACTTGTTTCGTTTAACGTAAAGCCTTTTAAATATAATCAAAACGTTCCCGTGTTTCTGCGGTCTGTGCGCAAAATAATAACGAGTTGAGCTACGCGGAGCGCAGTCAGTCAGTACACCCCGTATATTCCGATAACGCTATATAAACCATGCTGCATTCATTCTGAGAGAAAGATCTATTATTCCAAATGCTATTTATAGGGTTTTGACCATAATTACACTACTGTTGCTATTTTACAATGAACTATAATGAATTACGGTTCATACAGAACATGCCAGTGTTGAAACTAATGCACAGAAGCTCATTTCCTTGTTGTAATAATATATTCTACCACTGGGCGTCAGCTAAGTGTGCTCCGAGCTGTGCATACACATAAGCACGAAGTCAAGTTCAAGTTGAAATTGATGAATCCCACTCTTTGCTTAGAAATGGTCGTACGCACAGGTTAAGCACATATCTGTGCGTAAGACACGTTGATGAATGAGGGCCCAGGTAACATACACACACTAATACTACCTAAAGCCTCTCACCCTACACTCCAGGTAACATACACACACTAATACTACCTAAAGCCTCTCACCCTACACTCCAGGTAACATACACACACTAATACTACCTAAAGCCTCTCACCCTACACTCCAGGTAACATACACACACTAATACTACCTAAAGCCTCTCACCCTACACTCCAGGTAACATACACACACTAATACTACCTAAACCCTCTCACCCTACACTCCAGGTAACATACACACACTAATACTACCTAAAGCGTCTCACCCTACACTCCAGGTAACACACACACACTAATACTACCTAAAGCCTCTCAACCTGCGCTCCAGGTAACATACACACACTAATACTACCTAAACCCTCTCAACCTGCGCTCCAGGTAACACTGATATAGATTTGTAGTTTGATCATAGACAATAACATTCCTGAGTATCATTTGAACATCATCTCTCTCTATGTCTCTCTCTCTCTCTCTCTCTCTCTCTCTCTCTCTCTCTCTCTCTCTCTCTCTCTCTCTCTCTCTCTCTCTCTCTCTCTCTCTCTCTCTCTCGGTCTCTCTGTCTCTCTATCTCTATCTCTCTAGGTCCTAGTAATCAGGGCAATCATCATCTGGAGTACAGAGCCATTATGCAGGAGATGTCACCTACCGCCTTCGGTACACACACACACACGTACACACACACACCTACACACGCACACACACACCTATAACACACACACCTATAACACACACACACACACACCTATAACACACACACACACACACACATAGTAGAAGAACACACTGTAAATCAGATATAATAGAGCTGGGTAAAGTAGAGCAACACTGTAGACCAGATATCATAGAGCTAGCTCAGTTAGAACAACACACTGTAGATCAGATATCATAGAGCTAGGTAAAGTAGAACAGCACTGTAGATCAGATATCATAGAACTAGGTCAGCTAGAACAACACACTGTAGATCAGATATCATAGAGCTAGGTAAAGTAGAACAGCACTGTAGATCAGATATCATAGAACTAGGTCAGCTAGAACAACACACTGTAGATCAGATATCATAGAGCTAGGTAAAGTAGAACAGCACTGTAGATCAGATATCATAGAACTAGGTCAGCTAGAACAACACACTGTAGATCAGATATCATAGAGCTAGGTAAAGTAGAACAACACTGTAGATCAGATACCATAGAACTAGGTCAGCTAGAACAACACACTGTAGATCAGATATCATAGAGCTAGGTAAAGTAGAACAACACTGTAGATCAGATACCATAGAGCTAGGTCAACTAGAACAACACACTGTAGATCAGATATCATAGAGCTAGGTAAAGTAGAACAACACTGTAGATCAGATACCATAGAGCTAGGTCAGCTAGAACAACACACTGTATGTACGGAATATTTAAATATGCTTGATTTGGTGTCAATCTGTTAATAATCAGTTAATAATCGGTCAATAATCAGTTAATATCTGTCAATAATCACTCGACTCTCTTTCAATCTCTCTCTGTCTCCCTCTCTCTCTCTCTGTCTCCCCCTTTATCTCTCTCTCTCTCTCTATCTGTGTGTCTCCTCTCTCTGCCCCCCCTCTCTATCTCGCTCTGTCTCTGTCTCTGTCTCTCTCTAGGTCTAACAGACTGGAATGATGATGAGATTCTAGCATCAGTCCTGGCCGTCTCCCAGCAGGAGTATCTTGACAGCATTAAACACCAGAGCAGTGGCGTTCACAGAGAGCGAGAGCGGGAGAGAGAGCCATCGCCTGACAGCAGTTGATAACCGGGGAACAAACACAACACAACAACACAACCCCCCCCCCCCCCCCCCCCTCCCCCAACAAAAAAAACAAACCCTCCCCTCCCCCATCCATGGAAGGAGATTAACAGGGAAAAATAATAAAAGTAAAAGGTAAACCACACAGATGTTATCGTGATTGAACCCATCCATCCATCGATCCATCCATCCCTCCATACATCCATCCTATTCTATCTTCCTCCTTCCCGCTCTTCTTTCCCTGTCTACATCTTTTCTCTCTCTCCTTTACGTCTTTTTATCAGACTTTTGCGCACAGACCCCCCCTCCCTTTGTTCTTTCTAATAACCAATCAGGGTTGGAGTTGAGCTTTTAAATGTTGATCAGTATCACTGCCTTTAAAAAAACCCATCTCACATCCTGTGAGTACATGTTTCACACCACCTTAGTTAGTACTTCAAATAGACCACAATGCATCAGTTAGTAAACCAGTTTGTCAGTCGGTAAACCAGTCTGTCAGTCGGTCTGCTGACCTCTTGGGCAGGTAACTAGTCTATCTTCCACCAGTCTCCTCTGTTCTAAAAACGACTTTTGCTGCTAAGAAATCAACTAGTCTGGAGCAGTTCTGGTTCGTTGACCAAGATGGTTCGTTGATGCCCCAGTACTGTAGACATGTTAGACAGATGCTAGACGTGTTAGACAGATGTTAGACAGATGCTAGACGTGTTAGACAGATGTTAGACATGTTATACAGATGCTAGACATGGTAAACAGATGCTAGACATGTTAAACAGATGCTTGACATGTTGGACAGATGCTATTAGACAGATGACATGGTGAATATAACTAGAATGGAGACTGGTACAAATCCATTGTGGTAACATGGTGGGGTTTAAAGGTAGCATTTGTAATTCCGTCACATGACGACCTTTAGGCTAAAGAGCACCTCTTGGTATTACACTTTCTTTTTTTATATATATATATATATATTTTTTTTTTGTTTTGGTTTGATGTGTGTGTTGTAGTTGAGTGGGGATAGGGGAGGGGTTGCTATTGCTGGACACACCTCAGGCATTGTCAAGAGAGTTCACTCTATAATGATACTATAGGGCTGGACGGTATGGTCTAACATTTATTTCACAGTATAATTTGAAGCATAGACGGTAACGGTATATATCACGGTATATTCATTTATCTTATTTTTTTTTTATTATTATTCTGAAGGGGTAAAACACTGGTATGGCAGCTATTACTATACTCTTGTATTACTAGGACATATTTCACATAGTACAGAAGTATTTTAAGAACATTTATTGTGCAAAACTGCAATAGAAAAATGCAAAACCTTTTCTCAAGTGTCTGCGGGCAGGTAATGTAACGCGTATCTTGGATCCAGTGCTTTGACCATGTCTTTAAAGCCCTTTTTATCGACCGTTTGAAAAGGAATCATGTCCTTCGTTACACAAGTAAACAGTGACAGCGTTTGTTATGTCGGTCCACCGCTGGCTTTTTTTTGTCGTTAACTTAAAACGTAAATAATACAAAATAATCATGATTCTGTTACAGCTGCTGAGCTATACTATAGCTAATGTCCATCAATATCTTCCTTTTTAATGAAATGGGTTCAAGAATCGAGTCAGGATTGTTAGCAGAGAGAGAGAGGGAGGGAGGGGGCTGCTAGAGTGGAGCTAACGTTAACGTGTAGGCTACATCAACAGGCTGCTAGTAGTGGAGCTAACGTTAGTTTTCTGAGGCTATCAACAGTTAACATTACATAAGGTTTTAGCGCGACGTGGGCATTCCAGAATGGCGAGGATGCAAAGCATGTTAGACCATCGGACTCGTCGCAGAGTTTACATTACACATAGAAACTGCGCGTTGTCACACAGCCTTCAAACGCAGGGCGGAAGAGCTAGTTTGCTTCTAGAATTGAAGGTCCACTCTGCTCTGTGTCTATTATGAAATGACAATTGCACGTTGACACGCCCACTACGCGAAGCCTCTGTGCTCCTAAATAATATTTATTTATTTAATATTTCGCACATATCTATTCTTAGGGGGAAATACGAGTGAAATAGTCACACTGTCGAGCCCTGGCTGTGGTTACGTGACGTCATTGCTATTTTAGAGCTGCTCTACCGGTCACAAGGTATAGTCTAAATCCATACCGTAGCGCAAATTCATACCGTTTATACCGTATACCGTTTATACCGTCCACCCCTAATATATACTATATAGCTGTATATATATTATACTATAGCTATATTATAAATATATATTATAGCTATAATATATTATAGCTATATAGTAACTTATTACAGTGTGAGTTTCTCCAGACCAGCAATAGCAACCCCTCTCCCCACTCAACTCCAATCCACACATCAGACCAACACAAAATATTTAAACAATGTGCGTCGTGCAATAGCAAGCGGGGTTATTTTGCCTAGAGGTCGCTGTTTGGCAGCATTACAGATTCTACATCTAAGGAGCTAACGTATCGTGACTTTCACTTTTGGCCAGACTTGTTGGAAGAGTTGCCTATCTGCAGCGCTTCAGAAGGTTTCCTCCATGCGTCATGGTCTCAAAGTGACCTTGATATTTATATTAAAATTCCACTGTCAAGAATGTCCTTTTAACGTCTCCCTCAGCGGCCATTATCATACAGTCTCTCTGGACGCTCTGGTTCTCCATGTCCAAACTGCAGGTGTCACTTCACATCCCTGCTAGTAAACATCCTGTTCCACGGCACCTATACAAACAGCCCATTAGCCGGGGGAAGTTTCCAATACTGACCCCAGATCAGATCAGCATTTAGAGACAACTTCACCTTGTGTTTCTTAATACCATGGACCCCCCCCCTCTCCAACCTTCTTCATCATCAGACTTATTTAGCTGCATGTTTAATTGACCACAACCGATATCATCATAGACAAAGAGAAAAGAACAAGGGGAGAAAAGAATAGTTAAAAACTTGTCATACCTCTCCTCTTAATGATTATTATTATTATTATTATTATTATTATTATTATTATTATTATTATTATTATTATTATTATTATTATTATTATTATTATTATTATTATTAATATAAGTTTGTTTTATTTTATTTTCTTGTTTGGGATGAAAATACCTTTTTTTCTTGGAATAAAAAGAGGAAAATCAGTGTTTGGGGACGTCTTCTTACCTGCTGTGTTGTTCTTTTACTGAGAGGCAGCTTGTGACCAGGAGGTCTCCGGTTCAAATCCCTAGACTGACTAAACCGGTAGTAAAGGAAATGTCTTGGTGTGAATAAGGTCTGACCTCTGACCTATTAGCTTGTGCAACAGAGGAGTAAAGAACGGCCAGATGTTACTGGAAGAGACCCTGAGCGGAAGCATGGTGCTGGGAGAGAGACCGCTGGACTTGATCTGATTCCTTAATTAAACTGTAGATAATGAACAGAGATCAATGACAGAGAGAGATGTGACTAGGTCACCATGCCTTTTTAAACATCTTAAAGGTCACCAGAGTTTGAATATTTACATTTACATTTAGTAATTTAGCTGACTCTTTTATCCAAAGCGACTTACAAGTTCTGTACAAGTCAGCAGGAAGGGTACAACTCTTTCAGCTGAGTAACAATGTTCATCAAAGTGTTGAGACTTGAGTGCTGCAGTGTTGAGTGCATAGTAGTAGAGACATATTAGTATAGTAGGTAGTAATATAGACAAGGAAGATGATTTAGTGGAAGAGTACATGATAGTAGGGGTCAGTGCAGTTGTCAGAAGGGGTCTTGAGGGTGTGTAGTTAGAGACCATTGACCGGAGGTAGGCGGGAGCCGTTCCCTTCGCTGCACGATATGTGAAGGACCTTGAAGCGGATTTGTGCGCTTCAACAATGACCCAGACTAAAGTTGATTTCAAGTTTAGGATTTTGTTCCAAAACTAGCTTGTAAAAGATTATGTCAGACAAGTGTGATACATCATGAAAAACTGTCTCGCTGTACTGTCCCGGTTTGACAGTTGAACTCTAGTGATACCATAACAGTCTAGTAGTGATACCATAACAGACTAGTAGTGATACCATAACAGACTAGTTTAGTAGTAAACGGACAGGCAAACAAACAACTAACAAAAGTGAGGACTGGCAGACAGTGGAGTTCATGTAGGGAGTGGTGATGACTTGGTTATCAGCAGGTGAGACTCGTGATGGAAGAGAGGGACGAGAGGAAAGGGCAACAAATACACAAACAACCAAAACACCAAGCACACGTCACTCATACTAAACACACCAAGCACACGTCACTCATACTAAACACACCAAGCACACGTCACTCATACTAAACACACCAAGCACACGTCACTCATACTAAACACACCAAGCACACGTCACTCATACTAAACACACCAAGCACACGTCACTCATACTAAACACACCAAGCGCATGTCACTCATACTAAACACACCAAGCACACATCATACTAAACACACCAAGCACACGTCACTCATACTAAACACACCAAGCACACGTCACTCATACTAAACACACCAAGCGCATGTCACTCATACTAAACACACCAAGCACACATCATACTAAACACACCAAGCACACGTCACTCATACTAAACACACCAAGCACACGTCACTCATACTAAACACACCAAGCGCAGGTCACTCATACTAAACACACCAAGCGCAGGTCACTCATACTAAACACACCAAGCACACGTCACTCATACTAAACACACCAAGCGCAGGTCACTCATACTAAACACACCAAGCACACCACTCATACTAAATGCACATCACTCATACTAAACATACCAAGCACACATCACTTATACTAAACACACCAAGCACACATCACTTATACTAAACATACCAAGCACACATCACTTATACTAAACGCACATCACTCGTACTAAACACACCAAGCACACGTCACTCATACTAAACATACCAAGCACACATCACTTATACTAAACACACCAAGCACACATCACTTATACTAAACATACCAAGCACACATCACTTATACTAAACGCACATCACTCGTACTAAACACACCAAGCACACGTCACTCATACTAAACACATCAAGCACACGTCACTCATACTAAACACACCAAGCACACGTCACTCATACTAAACACACCAAGCACACGTCACTCATACTAAACACACCAAGCACACGTCACTCATACTAAACACACGTCACTCATACTAAACACACCAAGCACACGTCACTCATACTAAACACACCAAGCGCAGGTCACTCATACTAAACACACCAAGCACACATCACTTATACTAAACATACCAAGCACACATCACTTATACTAAACGCACATCACTCGTACTAAACACACCAAGCACACGTCACTCATACTAAACACACCAAGCACACATCAATTATACTAAACGCACATCACACGTACTAAACGCGTGTATGCCTTCGACGACGGAACTGCATTTCCGCGTTTGAGTTTTGCGCTCTGATTGGCCAGGTCATGTGACATGTGCGCCAATCGTGGGACAGCAAGTTCTGCGCCTATTTCCGGGTCTAACAGCCTGCAAACTACCTGGCGTTCTATCGCCATGCGCTAAGACAAACTCTAACCTTAACCAACTTCGAAAGAGTGCCTAAGCTTAACCGTCGGAATCAGGGCAGGCGTTCTATCGCCATGCTCTAAGACAAACTAACCTTAACCTACTTCGAATCGAAAGAGCGCCTAAGCTTAACCATTGTAGAAACTTGCGGTCCCATGATTGGGCGTACATGTCACATGACCAGAAATGACCTGGCCAATCAGAGACACGGAAATGCAGTTATGTTGTAGAAGGCATTCAGGCGTACTAAACACACCAAGCACACGTCACTCATACTAAACACACCAAGCACACTTCACTCATACTAAACACACCAAGCACATGTCACTCATACTAAACATACCAAGCACACCACTTGAGATTCTCATTGAACTTCTCTAGTAATATTTGTACAAGGCACTGTCCCAGTGGCCTGGTCACCAGAGTCATGTCATCATGTAAGCCCTAATAGGTGGGAGGCACAGCCCGCCCTGCCGTCTCTCCCCACCTACCACCCACTTTGATGATCTAATAATTACTTCCATCGCCATCGTGAGTGGTAATGGGGAAATAGTACACCCTGCCATAATGCCTATCTCTAGTCTCTGTCATGCTATTGTAAAATCTATAGTACTAAAACACCTTCTAATATCTTGGAAGTATGCTTTCACCAAGTTTAAAATCACCCCTGGCACACTAAAGAAATCAAAGGCACTCCAAATAAGGCTATGTGATAATATTGAACCAAACACATTTGCCAGGCCTAAAAATGCCACATAACAAATCTCTTTTCTCTATCTTGGCTGATTAAATCTGGTGCCATATCATGCTACAGTAGTGTGTTCCATGCACCCTGCAATTCCCTGGGATTGTGCACTGTGGTATCTATTAAGGAAGGATATGGTCTGAAACTGGCTTAAAACTGAGGACTCCTTGTGAATTAGGATTCCCCTGCTCTACAAGCTTTTGGTATAACTGGTTTATCCCATACTATTCTCAATAACCTTCACATGAATCTAACTACATCAGGCGCACTTTTGTAAACCGGGTAAGGGACTCCATTCGGCCCTGGGGCTGAAGAAGCCTTTGCACACCTTACTACAGCTTCCACCTTGGTGGTATGTCAAGAGGAAGCCCAATTTATCTATTATTTCCTGTATATGAGTAAGTATTTTTAAAGTATTCCTCTACCTCTTACTTTGAAGCTTTGTCCTGAAACGCGTTTCCCTCCCTTTCCTTGGCTGAACATTCCTTTAACCAACTTAAATGGATCACTATAAAATGATACCCTGACTCCTTCTGTCTCTTCCTCCTACGTTGTTCTGCCCTCCTGAGTACTGCTAACACATTCCCTTTCTCATCCACTGACATCCCTTGCTCCGCTGCTGTTTTAGCTATCTCCTCTCCTTCACTCATTTTTCTATTTCTTTCTGCCGTCTGAACTGCCTGCAAGCTCTCCACCCTCTTTCTCAATGATTCCTAATCTTTCAGTACCATACTCATGAATAATGTCTCCCATCTTCTCTAATTTATTTACCACTGTTCCTTTAAGCCTGTTAACAGTCTCCCATTCCTTCCTTTCATTTGCTCTCTAGGCCGTTTAACTAGCTTTTTGCCAACAACTCTTCTCTCAGTACCATCTACATGCCCTCCTACAGCACGTCCCCTCCTCAGTGACAGGGCTACTGACATTCTGTGAGCTGTGGTTTTCTACTGCATCCCCTCCTACAGCACGTCCCCTCCTCAGTGACAGGGTTACTGACATTCTGTGAGCCGTGGTTTTCTACGCGTCGCTGGACTTCAACCGACAGACTTGACTTGACTCACTTTCTCAAAGAGTTCCCTGGTGTATTCTAAGGCCTTTCACTGTTGCTGCTTTCTGCCACAAGGACCTTCTGACCTTCTTTCCCTCCTTTGATGTGTTCATCTTACTCATAGTGCTGTCCCTTCTAGTTCTAGAGGACGGGTCCCTGAGACCCTGTCCTTCATTGGATGGAATGAATATACAGTACTGTAATTAGAGTACAAAATGCAAAAGTACAGAGTAAAACGTTGAATCAAATTGTCTCCACATATAAACATGTCAGCAGTGTTACAGTATGTTAGTAGTTCTGTTCATACCATGGTTTTAAGTGCATACCAGTATACCAATAAAAGGGGTGACAGTGGCTCAGGAGGTAGAGCAGTTGTCTGGTAATCAGAAGGTTCCCACTTAGATTCCGGCTCCTCCAGACAGCATGTTGAAGTGTCCTTGAGCAAGACACTGAACCCCTAACTGCTTCTGATGAGCAGGTTGGCACCTTGCATCGTCGCCTCCACTGTCAGTGTGTGAATGGGTGAATGTGAGCCATAAGTATTGTAAAGCCGTTATATAAATGCAGTCCATGTACAGTCATATAAGAGGCAGACTCAGGTTTGGTCCTCTCTCTGGATAACTGTACCAAAGAAACGGATTGTACTTTCAATGGGCATAAGGGACTGATAATATGCACCTATTTAGCAGAAATGGTAAAAAAAATAAAATGTTTGAGTGGTTTTGTGTTATATTTGTTTTATTAAAAAGGGGAGGTGCTTCAGTGACGAGACATACTGTGTTGTCACCCCATACGCTAAGAAAGTATGTTTCATCTGAAAAAAGGCTCATTCTAATTGACATCCAGGGATTATAGTGATGAGAATTTGGTGAGATTTATTCTGTGTCCACAGCTCCTTATTGATAATGACTTCTGTAGTATATGCCAATTTATGTTTTATTTAAGCACCATAATTAGATTAGATTCAAATGTAATTGTCATTATACAGCACAAGTACAGTACAACGGGGGGGGGGGGGGGGGGGAGCTTGTCATCCAACCAGAGTGCAAATGTAACACTAAAGTTCAATAGTAATATACAATGTACAGGTGATTCAACTGGGTATACGATATATAAATTGGTACTACTGAGTAATAGTGCTAATCAGATGTATGTACAGAGTTGTAGTATGTCGACAATATGTAGTGCGGTATAAAGACACTATGGTGGTAGTGGGTCATACTGGCCAGCAGCGTAACTATATGGTATAATTATGATGGTAACATACCTGTGTCATGTTATTTATATTATACTACCTGTTAATGATTACTAACTGAGCCTACAGTCTAATAAAGAGTATAATGAATGATTTTCAACTGAGAATCGATCAGAAATTCTAAACATCGCAGGAGCATGAAAACCCCTTTTACTATATTTTGAATAACAGAAAGGTTATGATGAATTGAAAATGGGGAACCCTGATGTAAACAAGTCTTTCTCTGGTCTGCATCCCCTTAACAATTGTATGTATTGAACTGTACTGTACCCATTCTGCAATCTGTTAATAAAGTTTTCAATCAATCAATCAATAGGACCTGTCACGTGAAAGCAATAATGGTGTGTGTGTGTGTGAGAGAGAGGAACCGTTAGGCGTTAGTATTTACCAGCAGAAGCTGACACACTCATAGATATAGATATCTATGGACACACTAACCGCCACTACGCCTCCTTCTCATCACAGCCACTCAGTTTGACGGGAAGAAGAGCTCAGAGCCGCTGCCATTCTGAGAAACAAACATGAATATTAATCGTTTTAGAGTCATGCTCGATTCTGATTGGACCAACGATTCAAAACAGAGAGCACGTCTCGGCGGTGATTGGCCAGAACAGCATCTCGGTGGGCGGGTCCTTCGTAGTAACTAATGATCCAAACAGAGCGGCGTCAGAGAGACAGCGGGGTCCACAACAACCAACACGCACCGTTTGAAGTTGGATTACCAACTGAGACTTCAACAACAACATGGATTCTACCACCTGCATCTAAGACAGGAGGTTCTACTAAGGTCTCGGTTGAATAATTCTCATCAGTTTTTATTTTGAAAGATGTTGGACAAGAGGGTCGTTGATCTGCACCTGGACGCCGAGGTTAACGTTAAACAAAAAGCCGGTAAGAGGATATTTCTTTTAATTAAAACTGTCAAGTAACTTAATTTAACGCTTTATTAGTTCATGTTAGCGGTTAGAAAAGAGACGCAAATTAACGTCAAAGTTAAGAGTCCGGTTCGCGTGACGGTTGGACTCTGTGACGTCACCAAAACAAACACGCAGCGCCCGTTCCGCCCAGTTCATAATATTATTAATTAGTATTAAATATATCTGTCTATAGGAAGTATATATCTTCCTGAGGCAAGTCAGAAATTTGTGTATTTTCCACCGCGATTTCCACTCTGAACGTATATGTTGTGTTCGGGTGACCCGTTTCAAGTTTAAAATGATAGAATAACTACCCTCTAGTTTTCCCCCCATTGGAACAAGGCTTCATGATATCCTTCACAATAGCTATATAAACACTACACAACTGATTTTGACCATTTTAGCTAATTCTGACGGTATTAGTGTATTATTTGGTGTTCGGACTGGGAAGACCCAGCAGTGCATTTAAATGTTGTGGGTAACTCTGGGTCAAATTTGGGTCAGTCAAGATTCATCTTTGATCTTTAGACACCCCACCCCCACCTCTTTCCTCCACGGGAACAATTACTTTTTGCAACATGCACCTGTTCTCCCAATCCCTCTGGCACCTTCCCCCCGCGGGAACTCAACGTTTCTCACAGAATATGGACACTGATATTCAACTTGAACATTACTGTTCCTAATTGATCCAAATGACATGTCATCAGCTTGTGACTGCAACTTGTTCCTGTTCACGGACGCCAGGCTCAGCCCTGCTGGTCTTTGGTCTCTGACAAGAACAAGTTACAGGTTGAAGTTGAACAAACCCTCAGCTCAGAACTCGCAGAATCTGCACCTGGCTCGCTGATAACAAACTATCATTACACCTGGGTAAAACAGTCTATTCTCTTCGGGTCAAATAACACACAACAGTCCTATTTACACATAAACACACAGAAAATAGCATTTAATGTCAGTATTTTAGAGACTCTCCAAAATATCACAAATCATGTTTTCAGGCGAGCTGACACTTTGATTGCCACGCAGTATGCCCATCCTTATACCCAGTCTGCCACCGCTGTAAGCCTATGGAGATGTTTACCTTATTTGCAGGGCTATAACTTTTTAAATATTATAGCTATATTGACATTACTATGGCCCATTCAACATCGGGTATCTATCGTTCCGGATGAGGGAACGTTATATTTTTTCATTCATACATTGTTGTGTTAATACCGTCGAGAATATAAGTGTTTTTAAGCTTTTCTGCTGTAATTCCAAAAACGCGAGTTATAGGCCCTGAAGCATAATATCGATTGGCGTTTCTTTCCTATACACGCTATATTAAAAAATTCAAATGTATATGATCGGTATACATTATGCTTCATCATGTGTGAAGGAAAGGGGGGGGGGGGGGTCGTTTATAATTTCTTGATCGTCAGTAACAGCTTTATTTAGTATGGGTTGATACATTTATCAGATGGATTGCAAACAAAGAAATGGACAATCAAGCTGAAAATAAAAATTCCTCTTACCGTTCGCCGATGAGACTGGAGGAAAAATATTCCAATTATTTGATGTCGATCTGCTAGATCCATTTCCCGTTTGTATGACGCAATAAACGCCGAAATCATATAGATTATTGCGTTTCGAAAGCGATCCCAATGCACTCGATTGTGTCTCTTGATCCACATTACAAGATATTACTGCCGGAGGAATTTCCTCGATGCACCAGCGCCACTTCCGGTTTGGTGTGGAGTGTAACTCGCCCGATCATCCACCAGGCGGCGGTATTGAGGCGTTGCAATATCAGACGGGGTGCAGCTGCAGTCCCGCAGGGAGGCTGGATGAATTATGAATGCCATGGCGAAAAAATGAAATATTGATCCCAACAACGAATTATCACGTTGTTGGCGTCCAATGTGTTAAGGGAGCTTAATCGCAATATCTGTCAGAAAAATCGCAATTCGATTATTTCCCAAAATCGTGCAGCCCTAGTGTGTGCGTGTGCGAACGAGGGGATCCAGGGGAGCAAAGCTCCCTTAACACATTGGTCGCCAACAACGTCATAATTTGTTATTGCCCGCCATGCGTTGAACGCCAACAATGTGATAATTCGTTGTTGGGATCAATATTTAATTTCTTTGCCATGGCATTCATAATTCATCCAGCCTCCCTGCGGGACTGCAGCTGCACCCTGTCTGATATTGCAACGCCTCAATACCGCAGAGGTTTATTGTAAAATGCGGCTTGCATCTGGCCTACGCTGTGGGTCTGTTCGGGACACCGAGCCTGAAAATGTTTCTTTTTACCTGGGAATCGATACCGGTACCCAACGGTACCTTTTTTTCTGTACCTCTCTGAAGTCTAAACTTCACAACACACAATCTAAAACCCCTTACCTCCCTCTCCCAAACCGATCTTGTATCTCAATGGGACTTCCTGGTTAAACAAATAAAAAAAAAAATTTTGGGGGAAAGTTTGGCTTTCCATGTTCCACTCAGGGGTGATATAGTGTGCAGTAACTAATTGTACTTGTAGGGTTGTCAACGAATATTCTATATTGAAATTAATAATCGACTTGTAATTTTTTTTTAATAATAATAATTATATTAGATTGTGAAAAAAACAGCCCCCGTGGGCGGTCGTTAGTGGTATTCGTTCGGTACACTGACTAGTAACTACACAGCCGTTCGGTACGGTACGGTACACACTGAAACGGTTAGGTACGGATACGTGTACCTTTACACCCCTAACGTCTATACATATCTCTGTCAGGTTAATTTCAGTATACTGGGAGGGTACTGGGTGGTATGAGGGGATCTGGGTGATGAGGGGATCTGGGAGGGTACTGGGTGGTATGAGGGGATCTGGGAGGGTACTGGGTGGTGGTATGAGGGGATCTGGGCAGTGGGAGGGTACTGGGTGGTATGAGGGGATCTGGGAGGGTACTGGGTGGTATGAGGTATCTGTTAAAAGTTGTGTTTTATGATAAAACGGCTTTGTTTTTCAGCTTTTTCCAGCATAAATCTATTTAACGCCACAGAGGTTACTATAGTTAATATAAAGTTCTAAAAATAAAAAAAAGTTTATACTATTCTAATATTAGTTTATTTTAGTCAGATAACATAATTATCCACTATCTTCACTCAAGGGAATATAATGAGTGAATTTAATCAACATTTTTACTTAAAAATATGTAGTGTGTTTGTTTGTTTGTTTGTTTATTAACACAGTTAAACAGAAGTAAAAACAATACATAATAAGTTATAACGATTGTGAAGGAGAAGTTAGAAGCCTAGAGGCTTATCAAGAACGTCCCCCGTTTTATAAAATCAAACATACAAAAATACAAAAATATGCATATTGTAAAATACCAGAATACATTAAAAGATTTGTGTTAATACAAACATACATACACACAGTACATGCATGGATATACTGTGTACATAATAATATATAACAACCCACCCACCTGCCTATAAACCTACCCACCCACATAACCAAATGCATACCTACATGTATGACCTGTTATCTATCTACTACTTTTGGATGAGAATTTCTTTGTAGTTTGCTTTAAAAATAAGCAGAGATGGAGATTTCCTCAGCATAGGATCAGCTGCATTCCAAAGATTGGACCCTCTATATACCTCACTGAGAACTGCCTAAGTGAAGTACCACAATAAGGTATATGCAGGTCCCTGGACTGACGTGTAGCATATGAATGAGCATCTGAATTAAAAGAACTATTAAAACCATTTGGTAGATTGTGATCATGAATGCATTTGTACACAAATATACATATCTGTAAAGAATTAACCTCAGACACAGTCAGAATGTTTAGTTTCTTGAAAAGAGGAGCAGATGGTTCAAATCGATCTGAGTGTGTTGGGCCCATAAAATGAAAATAGGATTGTATGGTAACTTATAAATGCATAATAAGTTAGTTATGATGTAGTAAAAACAATATTGGATGATAAGACATTCATTTTGAGTTTTTTGGACTGAGTTAAATCATGGGTCAAAATTGACCCATGAACAGAAACGGCTTTTGACCACAACACAAGGGTTAAGTGTGTATTAAAAGTATATTTCTACCCATGTACTTTTCTGAGAGTATACTTGCAACGTATTTGTTGGTACTTATGTTCTTTCATGTACTGTTTCACATGTTTTGGTATACTTTTAAGAATATATAACAAGTATAGTGTACTTTAAGAATACAGTTGATTTATTTGTTTTCCTTGTGCCTCTTAACCTACTGTAGTTGTGTGTTTGTAGGAAAGAAGCGGTGTGTGTTTTAACCTGCTTTTGTTTGTTGTGTTTGTGTAGGTAAGGAAAAGTTTGAAGAACAGTATCAGTGTGGCTCCTTGCTGGGCAGGGGGGGGTTTGGCTCTGTGTTCGCTGGACAGAGAATATCTGATGGCCTTCAGGTGAATAAATATTTCCTTCTATATACCTACTTATACACCTGCATATAACTCATACAACTGTATGATGGCATGTACAACAATGCTGTATGTGTGAGTGAATTACTTCACTATTTTATTCACCCTTTTTTTTAATAGTTTTTAAATAGTTATTCATTTCTCTGTATGTATGTATATATTATTGTGCCCCTCCAAGGTGGCGATCAAGCAGGTTTCCTGTGAAAGGGTTCAGCATTGGACCAGACTGGTGAGTATTTTAGTCTACTGTACTGTTTATGGTCATGGGTGGTTTCGGCTTGCTGTGTGCACAGAAACGATCCTTTACTGCCCTCTAGTGGTCATCTAGAGAACCGCCACCAGACACGGCTCTTAGAGGAAATAACATAACCCCTCTATGATCAGAATCAGAAAGTAGTTTTCACATACAAGGAATTTGCTTTGGTCGTTTTCAGTGCGACATTATGGACAGATAATAAAATAAAAAGGTGGAATAAAATGAACTAAATTAAGATGGAAGCACAATAGAATATAATTATGAAATAAAAATAGGCCAGGGCTGTACAACTGTAAAATAAAAAGGTGGAATACAATAAAATGGGATATAAACTAAATTAAATAGGAGCACAATATAATATAGTATAATTATAATAAGTATAAAAAAAATAAACAGGCCAGGGCTGTACACTGGTCAAGTATACACTAATTATAATAAAATAACATTACAGTGGGATGGGATATTTAGCAGTGCTGTGCAATTGGGCAGTTATGTGCAAAAAGCATTAACAATGAAATATGAATAAGTATGTTGATTGTATATACAAGTATAGTCCAGTAGGGGTGTGTTAATGTAACACAGTGGGGGGTGTCAGTGGGGGTCCCAAGCCTTGTTGATGAGGCTCACTGCAGAGGGGAAGAAACTGTTCTTGTGGCGTGAGGTGGTGGTAGAAGTGACGGGGGTTTCCTTCTTAACCAAACTAGAACATGGAGGGAAACTTTAATTAAAAGTGTTTTTTTCCCCTCTTTTCTGGAACATCGTAGGTGTTTTAAAATTGTCAGGAAGATTTAGTCATGTTGTATTTTTAAAAGCAGATGAGTGGATTGTCCCACACACTAGCAGGCCTGTGAGTGGGTCATGCAACGTGTATCACACATTTTTTGCCATTTTTAGTGCCTGGATTAGTAGGGTCTTGTTCAAATACCAGCCAACACACGCATACTGTGCCAGGTTATTTCCATACAAAATGCTTTTTTGTCATGGAAGTTACTTGGATAATGTTGCCTATATGCAACAGTTAAGCTTTATTAAAGAGTGTTCAAATATATATAATCTCTCTCTCTGCAGCCTGGTGAGGTCAGTCCTGTTCCCATGGAGATAGCCCTTCTCCTCCGGCTGGGCGGAGCTAAGGGTTTGTCGGCGGGGCCAGTGGGGGGTCAGCGCGGGGTCATCAGGATGTTGGACTGGTTCGAGGTCGCGGGGAAAGACTATCTGATGGTGTTTGAGAGACCGCAGCACTGTCGAGACCTGTTTGACTTCATTACAGAGAGGGGGACCCTGGACGAGAGCCTGGCACAGAGGTAGGAGAATATTCAGTTTTGTTATATGTTCTGTTCTACTTTGTTCTGTTCTACTTTGTCTACTACTCTTATTCAAGTTCTAACCGGTTCTTCCTCTTGGTCAGGTTCTTTGTCCAGATTGTGGAGGCTCTGCAGTTCGTCCATTCTCAGGGAGTGGTCCACCGAGACATCAAGGACGAGAACATTCTGGTGGACACCAGGACAGGAGAAGTGAAGATCATCGACTTTGGCTCCGGGGCCCTGCTGAAGGACACTCCTTACACCGAGTTTGACGGTGAGGAGCGATGAGAGGGTCAAGGCCCCCGCTTGTCTCTTCTCAGCTCGCAGCTGCTGCTTGTTCCTGCTATTTAAAGTTGTAAAGGTACTTAACCTCCTGTTTTCTCCAGGTACCAGAGTGTACAGTCCTCCAGAGTGGATCCTGACCCAGGCGTACGAAGCCCGGTCATTGACGGTCTGGTCGTTGGGGGTGCTGCTGTTCGACATGGTGTGTGGTGACATCCCTTTCGAGAGGGACCAGGAGATTGTCACGGCGATGCCCAGCTTCACCCGGCGCATCTCTAAAGGTGGACTGGGTCGCGTTTTCAGTTGATCAGTCTGTTTTTTAACAATCTTTATTTTTTTTAAATATGCAACTGTGACTAAACATTGTTCTTGTCCTGCCCCCCTTTTCAGAATGCCAGTCTCTGATTCGCTGGTGCTTGTCCTACCGACCTGAGGACCGGCCAACCCTGGAGGAGATCCTGGCCCATCCCTGGATGGAGAGGGGTGAGGAGGAAGAGGAGGGAACAGACCTGCAAAAGAAGCACAGCTCCCTTGCCAACCAGTCCCTATAGATGGCTCTGGAACAGATCCGATTAGAGGTGGTTCTTTTAATTCTTTTGTAATTATTATAATTTTTTGTAATTTTAATTGCAGTCTGGAGAGATGATTTATTTTTTCATATTTAAAGTTTTTTTTTTCACAAACATGACAAGACAAAAAAAAATCGAAGAAACCAAACCCATGAGATATAGGACTCTGCCAAACAGACCTTGTGTGGCCCTGGTCAGTCACACCCAACCCAGATCATACAGAGCCTTTGTTAATCCATCTCCCTGGGACCAAACGCACAGTATGGAGGACTGAACCTGGACAATGTCAAACTCAACCTGCCTGGTTAGTGGCTGAACCTGCCCTGTTCTGCTAAGCCAGAGGAGTTTACAGGTTGTCTTTTCACTGGATTTAACCATAAATGGTAATTTATTGCATTTATATAGCACTTTTATCCAAAGCGCTTTACAATTTGCTCCTCACTTTTTACCCTTCACTGCAAGGTGCCAACCTGCTCATCGGGAGCAATTAGGGATTAAGTGTCTTGAGTCTTGACCCTCCGGATTACCAGACAGCTCTATCTCCTGAGCCACTGTCGCCCAACAATGTATTTTTTTTTCTTTCTTTTTTTATACAGGTAGAGTAATGTTACAGTGGTTGTATTTGTGCTCTTGGGGCCACAGTCCCCAGTAGAGAAAAATACTTCTTTGTTTTGCTACATGTTGGATACTTACTCCCTTAACTTGAGTGTCTTCCAGTATAGCTTTCTGTTTTGACTTATGCCATATCTTTGATATATTTGTTGGAGACTCAATCCCTTAACTTAAAGGGGCAGTTCACCCCAAATTAAAAAGCATAATGTTGCCCCTTTACCCAGAGTGCTGTTTTATCCATCCAGATGGTTTTGTTTAGGAGACATCTGCCGTCACTTCAATACAACGGAGCTCAACGGCAATAGAAAATAGAAAAACTCGACAGCAATGTCTCTTTCCAGAAATCACGACCCCCCATTACTCAAGATAACCCACAGACCTTGTAGTGAGCATTTTCATGTAGGAACTATTTATTTTTTATATCACGACCCCCATTACTCAAGATAACCCACAGACCTTGTTGTGAGCATTTTCATGTAGGAACTATTTATTTTTTATATGTTGGAGTAATGGGACGATATAGATGTGGTGAGAGAGAGAGCAGCACCTTCCGTTAGCTAGTATGTCCTATAGTCTCTTCTTGATAGAAGTGTATTTATTACAGCTAGTATTTATTTGTTTTCCAGTTGTGGGCTGTGTACGTTTATGATACCAAAAAAAGGCATGCTGGCTTTCCTGATGCCCTCCGATTTCTTGTTTTTATTTCATATTATCTTTGTCTTATGGACAGAATGTACTTTCTCATTGATTCTGTGAAGTGATTGAGATCACAGACTCCTACTTTCCCAACACCATCAGAGCGGTAAGGTCATCGTGGCTGCCCAGGGTCAGTTTGAACTCGTAGTGTCCCGGATCATATTAAACCTGATTTCTCTGGTTTATTGTGGAACTCTTTCCTCTCAGATCAGAGAGACAACAGGAAGATCACAGAGTAAAATTTCATAAAATTTTCTGTCAATCCAGTCTTTGTCGTAGGACTCACAATGGGCTAAACATGACCTGAGCGCCAATAAATCCTTAGGAAAGTAAGGCTCTGTCTGTCTTCACTGAGGCCTGGTTATACAGGTCAGTTCTCTACCTACAGACAGACTAAACACCACAGTCTCTATAGAGGACCTACAGACAGACCAAACACCACAGTCTATAGAGGACCTACAGACAGACTAAACACCACAGTCTCTATAGAGGACCTACAGACAGACTAAACACCACAGTCTCTATAGAGGACCTACAGACAGACTAAACACCACAGTCTCTATAGAGGACCTACAGACAGACTAAACACCACAGTCTCTCTATAGAGGACCTACAGACAGACTAAACACCACAGTCTCTATAGAGGACCTACAGACAGACTAAACACCACAGTCTCTATAGAGGACCTACAGACAGACTAAACACCACAGTCTCTATAGAGGACCTACAGACAGACTAAACACCACAGTCTATAGAGGACCTACAGACAGACCAAACACCACAGTCTCTATAGAGGACCTACAGACAGACTAAACACCACAGTCTCTATAGAGGACCTACAGACAGACTAAACACCACAGTCTCTATAGAGGACCTACAGACAGACTAAACACCACAGTCTCTCTATAGAGGACCTACAGATGTGGGAAGTCAGAACTGCGAAGAGATTGTACTTTACATAGAAATGTATTTATATTTCAGGGTTTCAAGTGTCTGAAGAATGTCCCCCTTATATCTACATGCTCTTCATAAGTTGTGTGTGTCTTTTCTCTCAGGTAACCTACTGACTCAAACGGAATGTGTTGTTCTCGACATTCTAAAAGTGAATTGTGGAGGTTCCATCTGAAGGTTGTGATGTTCTCAAGTGCCTTCACTAGTCTTTTCTGTTGTCGATATTTACTAAACTTGTTGGTACATAACACACTGTTGTACCTATCGTTCAATTCAAGCAGTTGTTCGGCTGAATCGTAATGTTATTTTAGGCTGAAACACGCTGGATCCAGGGCTTAAGACGAGCGCCCTGAGTTGCTGCCAGTATCTCATTCTAGCACGTCCTCCTCGTGACTCTTGAGAGTTTATATGTGTTACATATGTCCCAGTATCTCCAGGTGAGAACCAGAAGTTGATCCCAGTTGATTGTTCAGGGCTGGTTGTTGCTTGTAAATGCTTGTGTTGTGTTCATCATTATGGTTATTGTTTGTATTCATCTTCATGCTTGTTATTTTTAAAAGTGGCCTCTCTTGTCACTTGTTATTGAGATTTGTTTATATTAAATGAAACCTCATGGATCGATGACAAAATGATCCAACGTGTAAATAAAAACTAGTTTTTCCACTTCTACATGGTGTCCTGTGTCTTTTCTATGCTCTCCTTATACCTAGGAGTAATAACAGGGTTCCCACGGTACCTGGAAAACATGGAATTAATTATTTTTTATTTTCCAGGTATGGAAAAGTCATGGAAACCGAGAAAAAGTGAACACTTACAGTTTTCCTGGAAAATTTTATTGGATGTGTAAAATAGTAATAACATGAAACTATTGAGCACAGAATTAAGATGAGTTTATAAAACCCTTTACATGTCAACAGCTTTTACTGTAGATAGAAATGGATGATCCCATGTTGTAGACCATGCTCTTGGCATCCTACCTACAGTATATTGGATGTTGGAATTTGATGCAGGCAACCTGGTGATATGGACTTTAAAAGTATAGTTTCGGATTGGTGGACTTTGGGAATAACAAGGGTCAAATACATGCATTTCCCAGCCAACACTGGAGCCTTGACATCTACAGTGAAACTTCTTATGCAAGTTTATCCTCAAATGTAAGTAGTGTTTTAACCGTGTGCTAAACCTGGGTTCATCAACGTTAGTTAGTAAGCAGTGCAATCTTGCTAGCTAGCAGCTTACACTAGAATTGTTGAGGTAATTTTGACCTTGCTTAAAATACTACAACTATGTTTGATGTATTTCACTTATCGACTTTTCCTAAAACAGTGTTATTCACCACATTTAGGGGAGTTTGTTTTCAATTTGGATTAATTAATGATGGTTAGCAAGCACATGCAGTGCAATCTTGCTAGTCCATGTTCAGCTTGCTAACTAACTAGCTAGTGTTGGCTAGCTTGCATTGCTAGCTAACTACCAATACATTTTCACAGTAGGCTGTGAATAGGGCTGGGCCATTAATCGATTGTATTAATCGATTAATTCAAATGAATGATTTAGGATGATTTTTTTTTATGAAAATCGATATTTTTTTTTTTTAATAATTCTTTTTTTTAATAGTCTCCTTTTATTTTACAAAAATTTATGTTTGGTGAAAGTTAGATTTGCACTTTATTAATCCCAATAGGGAAATTCATTCTTGTTTGATGATCAAGAGGCACCTTTTTTCTTTTTTTTAAGTGAAGTTTGGTGAAAAAGCAAGTTATTGCACTATTAATCCCAATAGGGACATTCATCTTTGTTTGATCAAGAGTAACCTTTTATATATATATATTATTATTATTATTTTCTTTAAGTGTCTTTAAGTTTCTTTAAGTCTTTAATATATAATAATGCAGGACCTGTTGCAGAGGTCTTTATTCGGCATGCAACGACACTCAATGTTTTAGCGGTACACACACAGCGGTTAGTTTTTAGCACACACACCGGAACACACACGCATGCATGCATTGTCTCTTTAGAATCGCCGATGTGATTCGTCTCTGCGATTACCCATCCCGTCGTCCTTCCCCCCCAAGGGCAGCCGGGAGCAGACAGGCGTCAACGTGAGCCGCGCCAGGGGACAATTCCAAGTGCTCCTGTCCGTCTTCGTCAAGGACGCCACAGCGTTAGCGATCTGTTGTTGTGCATGTTTTTCCATTGGGTTTATCTTATCGGGGGGGAAACCCTTGCGAGCACGGGGAGAACATGCAAACTCCACACAGAAAGGCCTGGGAGATACCCCACCTGGGTACCTGGCATCATGGAAACCTGGTCCCCAAGCGGGAATCGAACCCTGGACCTTCTTGCTGTGAGGCGACAGTGTTAACCACTACACCACCGTTAGGTTAGGTTTGCACTTCAATCCCAATAGGGAAATTCATCTTGGTTTGATAATTGTTTTGTGTCAAATAAAAACAAAGCTTATTTGAATGATTTTCTTGGCGTTTCTAGTTTTTAAGAGAAAAAATGTGAAAAAATTTGATTTTATTTTTAGGCCATATCGCCCAGCCCTAGCTGTGACATTACTTCTATACTAGTTGACATGACCAGTCTACTTGATACATTTTGTAACATTCATTCTTATATCTACTTTGAGCTATTTTGTGATTTATCTTTTTTTTCTTTAAAAAAAATATACTACTAGATAGGAACATTTGGGGTGAGACATTTTTGAAAAACCATTGATCATGACCAGATTGATTCTATACATCTATACTGTTAAGCTAAGCTTACTAGTGAGGTTGCTGTACTGAGGAACCACAGGGGAATCAGCCTTATGTTTTCCCTTTTAGGTTCATTAGTTTGATTTACAATAGCTTTTACAGAGCAATGTTGCGTCCCATTTCTCCCCTTGGCCCTTCCACTTGGCCCTACCCCGCTGTTTTGTGCGTTCCCGTGAAGTGTAGGGTTGTCTCATTTCACTTCGCTAAAGACAAATATAATACCATTTTAGCTTATGGAGATGACCAATTTTAACTCAAAATAACATTCTGTTTCAGAACCTCAAACTGTAGAGAGGAAGAGGAGTGGAGAAGGGGAGAAGGAAGAGAAGAGGGGAGAAGATGAAAGAGGAGGATAAGAGAGTAGAGGATGACAGGAAAAGGGAGAAGATTGGAGAGGAGTAGAAGAGAAGACAGGAGCGGACAAGAGAGGGGAGGTGTGGAGAGAAGAGGACAGGATGAGATGGGAGAGGAGTGGAAGAGAGAACATATCAATCAAGTATTTACAATGTAGACTTGACTGGCACATCTTTTAAATCAAGTAAGTAGTCAGGTGTCCGACCTAGGGGGTTGTGTGTGTGAGGGGAGGGGGGGCGAGGATGGGGGCGGAAAGCTTCAGGGGGCTATAGATCATCACTTAATATGGTACCTGGAAAATCAGGAGGTAGCATGGAAATACATTTCAAGGCAAGTGTGGGAACCCTGAATAAAATGGAGCACAAAACTTAAACAGGGCTCTGCAACATTTTGATACAAATTGACATTTTAATCTTGTTAATCAGTGTTAACTCATTCAGTGCCAGTCACGATGATAGTCGGGTTAACTCGCCATCGCTTGAGCGCCAATCACGAGTATAGTCGGGTTTTAATCGTTATTTCTTTTATTAGCGATATCCATTCATTTTCATCCATCCAGCCTGATGTTATCATTGGGAATGGGTCTGAGCTCGCAAAAGGGCAAATACCGCCGCCTACGCCTTCCAGCTGGTATTGCACTCCACTGGGAATGGTGTAGTTTCTTTTCTGGGATGATCCGAGCAGTGCGGGACGTAGGTCTATACAACGATGGCATTGAACAGTAACCCCGCCCGTCATTGTGTAACGGTCGGTAATGTGGTACGGACCTCCACGAGCAGTATTTGGAATGGCGATCAGATAATTGGATTCTTTCTTTTGCATTACATCAGATACAAGGTAAGAACACTATATAAATTTGATCATTGATCTGATATTTATTTCTACCCCGATCGACGCTGTCTCTGTGTGTGTGGCTGTGTGCCGTTGGTGGCGGGGGGGGGGGGGGGGTGTGTGCACCGGTCTAAACCACATTGCATGCTTGCACGAGGAAGGATAATGATGATGTAGCATTGATTTCAGGAAGATTCGATAATCAGCAACTCACTGAAAGCAACTCACTGATAATCGATGGGTGTATTAGACCCATAGCTATAATTTAAGATATATTTTAAGCACTCGCAAATCTCGCAGTCCCCCCATTGATTAAAGCGGTGGCGTTCTAGCGCCATCTCGCGGATTAAGCTCCGGCGCTGAATGAGTTAACATTAAGTCAAAATGTAAAAAAAATTATCTCACATAATCAGGACATCGTAATTATTATGAGCACTATACAAGAACACTGCCACCCTTGTGAAATGCTTGCTTCCCATAGCAGAACGCGTAATTATTTAAGGTAACCAACTTGCGTCTAGCCACGCCCCCGCGGCGATCAGAGAAACGCTGAACACAAGTTGGTTGCCTAAAATATTCACGCTACCAGGACACATCCTTGAATGTTTTCTCATGTCTCAAAATGGCGTTTAACACCCAACGTCCAGCAAACAACATGTTCAAGACATAGACATTTTAAAATCATGATCCTTCTGAAAGACAAAACCCCACTCTTCTGTCCACAAGGCCTGGAAAGCCTGAATCTTTACTTTAGCTTTCTGTCTCTGACTTTAGTCTGTGAAGACCCACCCCTACTCAGCCTCTGATTGGCTCTCACCCTGATATATATATATATTTTTTAATATATTTAGAAGTCTTTATTTGTTATAGATATCAATCAAACTACTGTAAATAACAGGCTGTGAAAGAGGTAATCTGTTATGTGGATGTGCCATTGGTTAAGCCAGTGGTTCCCAAAGTCGGGGTCGCGACCCAAAGGTGGGCCGCGAGCAGCCACGGGAGGGCCGCGAGATGATTTTAAAAAAATAATAATAATAAATTAAAAAAAAAAATGTGTCAGGTCACTGAACTTAGAAGCAGGCCAGGACAGTGTTTCTAGTTGTATTCTAAAATTCTATTCTATTGTATTCTAAAATGTGACTATATGGTTTTATATTAACTTAATAAATAAACAAAAACGAAAAATCTACTTATTTCAACGAACATTTCAAACTAAATAACAGATTATGCACATAAAATGCTGAAAACAACCGAAGCAACAATAGTATTTTAATGAGGCTATTATTATTATCATTATTATTTTGCAACAAGTTAGCCCTCTCATAAATAGCACATATAAATGAATAACTAACTTGAACTAACTTAATAGGATTGAAGTGATATTTGGCTTAAAAAATCGGTCGCCTGACAAAAAAAAAAAAAAAAAAGCCTGACGATGTGCATTGGGCCGCGGCTCTCTGACGCCTTATTTTCTGGGCCCCGGCCTGAAAAGTTTGGGAACCCCTGGGTTAAGCTACCGTGTGCCTAAAGTTGCTGACCCCTGCTATAACGTAATGTAACGTAAAGATAAGAATATGATTAGTCTCTTGCTGTTGACTACCGTTCATATTTTTTTCTGAAATAGTGTCCCATGGTGCTCCAGTGGAAGGGGAGGGACTTTGCCTCTATGGTCATTGGGCTGTTTGACTGAGGGTCATTGTGGGCGGACCTAATCTCCCATCTCCTAAACTAAAGTGATGAACAAACTGATGGACCGAGACTGATGTTCACTTTTGTTTATTATTAGTTTGGTCTCAAGTCCACTTTGTGTTGTGAAGGTCGACATGAGGTTCCACGCAGAGGACCAACGACTGCATTCAGCCATTTTGGATGGAGTTGTTCAAATTCACTCTACTCAAAATCAAATTTAAATCCTGGCATTTTTCCTAGAAGAAATGCCTACTCAGAAGGCATTCTTCTCTTCTGAAAATGCCTGCCAGCCAAAACAAATTCGGAGAGACGACCCACCAAGGACATAACCCACAGAGCTGATAAGAATTTTCCAGCTGTCAAGAAAGCAGAATGAGGCTGTCCCGCCCTCCCAATCCCGCCCCCTACCCCCCTCCCGCGGGTGTTCCGCGCTTACATGGCAGCAGAACTGTGGCTGGGCTGGGGGGGCACCAGGATACTGATGATAATAATAATAATAATAACTTCATTTTATATAGCGCCTTTCAGAAGACCCAAGGTCGCTTTACATAGGGGGGGGGGATGACAAATTAACAAACATAGTGGATTGATTGATTGATTGATTGATTGAAAAGTTTATGAACAGATTGCAGAATGGGTACAGTACAGTACAGCTCAATACATACAATTGTTAAGGGGATGCAGACCAGAGAAAGACTTTCGTCTTGTTTATATCAGGGTCCCCCATTTTCAATTCATATGACACACACGACATACAGATAGACAGTACTGCTACATCTATACATTTATGACATACCAGATTTGCAAATACAGTACTGTTTGTGTTACAAAAAGTGTCCAAAAAAGAGTGTATATACATTTGACGTAGAAACTGTACATTGGAGGAGGTTGGATAGGTGGGGTGGGGTTGGGTGGGTGGGTGGGGCTGTACATTGGAGGTGGGGGGGGGGAGTTGGGTAGGGGGGGGGACACTGTACACTGTACATTGGAATACTGACAAAGCCATACTTGGTCATTTACTGTACAACTTGGTTAGGACATTTGTAGGGGCCAGTTTCGAATTGCAGTCTCCCGTAGGTGTTTTTTTAGAGTGTTTTTGAAAGTGGGTAGTGATTCACATTCCTTTACAGCTTTGGGTAGGGCATTCCACATTGATGTGGCATAATTGCGAAACGTGTTTAGTCCCTTGTTTGAGCCGAATCTGGGTTGAACATGATTTGTGGAACTCCCTCTGGTGTTGTGATCGTGGTATTCACTGACCTTTGGGAAGTATTTTGACATGTACATGGGTACCTTGGTCGTGTAGTGTATCTTGTAGACCAGGCCCATTGCAAGTTGCTGTACTCTGTCGTCTACTCTAAGCCATCCTAGGTTTCCCCCTTATGTAAAGCGACCTTGGGTCCTCTGAAAGGCGCTATATAAAACGAAGTATTATTATTATTATTATTATTATTATTATTATTATTATTATTATTATTATTATTATTATTATTATTATTATTATTATTATTATTATTATTATTATTATTATTAGGTTGTCAAAGTGGGCAGGGGTGAGGTGGGTTCTAGGAGTCAGGTCAAGCAGTAGTCTGACTAGTTTGTTTTGAGATGTTTGTAATTTGGTTTTTAGTGCCTTTGAGGTGCTTTGGTACCATGAGGTGCAAGCATAGTCGTAGTACCCTTGAATGAGTGCTCCTGCCAGAGTCTTCAGGGTATTCTTGTTTACCAGAGAGGAGATCCGGTACAAGAATCGAGTTCGTTGGTTGACTTTTTTTATTACATTGGATGCCATTTTGTCACAGGAAAGATTAGCCTCTAGGATGGAACCCAGGTAGGTAATTTCATCTTTCCTTGTGACAATATTGTCACCCACTGTAACTGAGAAGCCGTCGGTCTTGCTGAGTTTGTTATTTGAACCGAAGAGAATGGACTCTGTTTTGCCCATGTGTAATGATAGTTTGTTGTCGGCGAGCCATATGCAGATTTTGCCTAGTTCCGAGCTGAGGGTTTTTTCAACCTGTAACTTCTTCTTGTCAGAGACCAGCAGGGCTGAGTCGTCCGCAAACAGGAACAAGTTGCAGTCACAAGCTGACGACATGTCATTTGTATAAATTAGGAACAGTAGCGGTCCTAGTATGCTTCCTTGTGGAACACCACAGTTCACTGTGAGGGGGGGGGATAGGGTACCGTTTACCTCCACCATCTGTTCTCTCCCCTCCAGGTAGGATTGTATCCAGCTCACTGATAGACTATCAAAACCAATTGCTTTTAGCTTGTCAATCAGAATGGTGTGATTGACAGTGTCGAAGGCCTTTTGTAGGTCCAGCATGACCATGCCGCAGTATTTGCCCGCGTCCACCTCTTGCTTGATGGTCGTTCAAATAGAGAAGGCATGTGTCAGTGGAGTGGGATGTTCTGAAGCCAGATTGGAATTCGTAGATTAGATTTTTTTCCGCAAGGTACTTTTCGACCTGTTCGTATACTATTTTTTCCATGACTTTCGAGATGGATGTAAGGATAGAAGCAGGGCGGTAGTTGCCTGGGTCTAATTTGCTGCCCTTTTTGTGCAGGGGTGTTACTCTCGCAATTCCTTGGGGACGTGTCCCTGTTTTATGGAGAGGTTTATTATGTGTGTGATCACTGGGGTGATGGCGGCTGCTGAGTCTCTGAGGAATTTGGAGGGGATGTTGTCATGGCCAGTGGCCTTGTTCGGTTGGAGGGCGCTCAGTTTTTTGAGTACCTCATCTGTAGTTACCATTTCCAGTTTGAAGTCGTCTTTGTGGACGCCTAGGTTCTTGTAGTATGCTACTATGTGTTCTACTTCTACCCCATACTGCCCTGAGTGGGAGGTTAGTTTGTTTACCAGTGTTGTGGCTATGTTTGTGAAGAAAGTGTTTAAGTAATTGGCTACATCCAGCTTGTCTGTGATGAGCGTGTTGTCCGTCTTTATGTTTATGTTTGAGAACCTGGTTTTAAGTTTTTTTACTGCAGCCTAGTTGATTATTGAGTAATTTCCATAGTTCACGTGGTTTATTTTTGTTTTCCTTAGTTTTGTCATTGATGACATTTTTTTTAGCAGTTTTTATCATGGAGTTTACGTCATTTCTTAGTCTGTTTCTTTCTAGTTTGAGTTCAGTCACGTGGGCTTGGAGTTCACTGCTCGTGCTTTTGGTAAGCTTTGACTGACTTTTACGAAACTCAGAGCATTTTTTGTCTCTGGCTTTCATAGTGGTCAGTATTTCAGTGTGCATCCATGGCTCAGCGCGATTTTTTAGCCTGGTGGTTCTTAGGGGGGGCCATGTTGTTTAGTATTGTTGAGAATTTGGTTTTGAAGCCAAGCCAGGTTTCTTCAACCAGTGTACCATTGAGCTCATCTGACCAGTCCAGGCTCTCCAGTTCAAGGTTAAAGGCCTCGCTAGAGTAGGTTTTGAGGTCTCTAGATGTGACTGTTTTGTGACAGCCAGCCTTTTGCTTTAGCTTTTTGCGGGTACAGAATATCATCATCATGGACAGACACAACATATACATAATACATATAAAGTGAGAAATTAGAGAAATTATGTCTCGCCCTCCCCCCCGGGTGTTCCGTGCCTAACATGGCAGCGGAGATAAGCATACGTCTGTCTCAAGACTAGTCCTGCATGTATCAACAAATGCACATGTTGGTGTGAATTTATGTGTGCCATTATTACTATCAAATGTAATAATTGTGGAATATTACTATAATGAGCTGTATGTGTATGAACCAAGCATCCTATATGTGGAGCACTTTGGTTGACAAGTGTCATGTTTAAATGTGCTATATAAATACATTTGATTGATTGATTTGATTGATGAAAGTTCATCCTGGTTGCCCCATAATGCTTGTTATGGTCTTAATAAAGGAACACACTAACATTATGGGAAATGTGCTTGTTGTCTTCTCCAGAGTCAGACAAGAAGAGATACCAATTCCCTTTCTCTGCGTTCAGTAGAAAGTTATCTGCAAGTGTAGTATATTTTTGATGGTTATTAGACATTAACAAGCTAATTATTATAGCATGATCTAGTTACTAAAGTTAAAGAAACAGAACAGCCCCTAAGACAAACATGTAAATTACAAAGATCACCTGACTTCACAAACGACCAAGGAATCTCACACCAATCAATACTGGCTGACGACGAAGGGACAGAGTTTCATCGGCCAGGTCGCACATCAGGTATAATGTCATTAACATTTGAGTGACAGAAACTCCCATCCCAGAGACTCACACACACACACACACCCACACACAGAGAGACAGACATATTAGATGACACCCACACGAACCACACAGAGACACACCAAACCAGTTTATCAACTATTAAGGCCAATGGCAGAAAAGGGCAGTGGTGCAGTCGTAATATGGGAACTGCCCGGACGCCACATGCACGCACGCGCACGCATGCAAACAGAACAGATTATTATTATGCAGAATAAATAGTAGGACACATGTTTGTATAGGAAATTAATAGTTTTAGTTTAGTTTTTGTAAATATTGCCTTGAAATAGAGAAGCTGAAAAAGGTAGCAGGATGTAGCCTTCAATATATAAAGAAATTATATTGTCAACAGATATGGTTGAAAAACAAACAATGTTTTAAATGTAATTGTAGTTACAATTTCTTTAATTGAATGAACTTAAACTAGAAAAGTAAATACAAACTAAATTAAAGGGGAACTCCAACATTTTGGGAAATTAGCTTATTTAACATCTTCCCTGGAGTTAGACAAGAAGATACATACCTTTTTTGTCTCTGTGCGTGCATTTTAGCTTTGGGAATAGACGCTCCGTTAGCATAGCTTAGCTTCATCACTGGAAGTGAGGCAGGACAGTAGCCTTACAGTGCCTTACAGTGTATTGCAAGGTCTGACATTGACCAAACTTGATATGCATGACCTTGGTGGGCTCTAGGTCAACTCCTGAAAAGGGGGTCAATGTCAGACTTTGCAATCAAAAGTTAGGGGGCTAATAACCCTTGCCATAATTTCAGTGCGCCCCCTAACTTTTGATTGCAAGGTCTGACATTGACCCCCTTTTCAGGAGTTGACCTAGAGCCCACCAAGGTCATGCATATCAAATTTGGTCAATGTCAGACCTTGCAATACACTGTAAGGCACTGTAAGGCTACTGTCCTGCCTCACTTCCAGTGATGAAGCTAAGCTATGCTAACGGAGCGTCTATTCCCAAAGCTAAAATGCACGCACAGAGACAAAAAAGGTATGTATCTTCTTGTCTAACTCCAGGGAAGATGTTAAATAAGCTAATTTCCCAAAATGTTGGAGTTCCCCTTTAACAATGTAACTTAGTTTACAGAAGGACAGTTTCCTTCTGAAGCACAACTTAATGCCTCATCCTTGATCGTTCCAGTCGGGACCATTGTCACATAGTGAGAGGTTCCACAGCTCAAGCAAACCCCCACCAATTGGTACAGGCTTGTATTTTGGTTTGGCTCTTCTCGTTCTTTGTTATGCTATCGGTATCCTATTATTATGCAAAGTGATCAATAAATGCCGGCCGCCGGGTACTTGGCGCACGGCGCGACAAGTCCAGTGACAATTGTGAATGCATTTTTGTGTGCGCGCGCGTGCACATCCGTGCGCGATTGCGCGTACTTCTGCTCAGCGAACTACTAGGACGGCGTGGTACCCCGTCCACCCACCACTGCATCCCTGGAAAAGGGCCAGACTCACTTGTATATTGGAGATTGTATTTAAACCACTTGTTGAGAACAGTAAGACACGCAGTCTGATCGAGGCTGTGTCAAGGATGGACCTCTGTTGCTGTGAAACCTTCTGTTTGCTTTGTATGCTGAATAAATCACCTTTTCATCAATTGAGCCATTGCCTCTGAAACCAATCTCCAGTTTGAATTTCTTCCTCGGAAACCAGCGCTCTCACTCACAAAATATGCTTCACAAGCTAGGCTAGCTTAGCAAAAATGTATTGAAGCGGATACGGACCTGTTCGCCAAAAACACCTCTCCTGGAGTTGTAAGCTAGGCTAGTGGTCTGTATCTGCTTCCATTCATGTGTCTTAAGGGCTCTACATGCTCGAGCAACTGCAACACAACATGGGCTCTGCGACATCTGCAACCGTCGCAGAGTGGGTTGCAGAGGGTGTTGCGTACCTATCACAAAAACCTAACTAGCGACTGCAACACAACCGTTATATTTAGTTCTGTTCAGCGTTCTGCTTTACTATTGGACAGCTCGTTCATACCTAACGTATACATTGAAAGTATTTCGCATGCACCTTACATCTACCCAGCCACGCCCACTCACGGCACGTATATAACCCGGTGGCGTGCTGTGCTCATCCTCCCTCGTTCTTTCATTCAAAAGTGTGGCTCACATGCACTCTGCAGCTTGAGAGTCAGGATAGTTATTAGTGTGAATTTAGTTTGGAGATGGCAACGCCACCAGCACTTCCATCGCTTGGCATCCACCGCTCATCGCGAGGCTCCCTGAACCGGCATCCGGTTCCTCGCTGGCGTGATTCCCCCTCAAACCATATGTTTGCATATGTTTTTGTTCAATAAAGAGACAACTCTTGGACAGAGCGGCATTTTTTGGTTGAAACAAACGTGCAGTGATGTCACTCAAATGTGTTTAAATGTGTGACCGAAACAGAATGACAAGTGGGCTACGTTACTTTCTGATAAAGAAGTGTAAACGATCGGCGATTGTCTATCTTGTGAAGTGGAGCCGTGGTGGTTCGTGTGGGGTTTTCAAAGCGATAAAAAAGCATATGTATCGCGTATGCTTTTCATTTATAAACAACACGAGGTTAGCACTGCTGATGTCAATTATGTCAAGGCAAATTCCTTCTCTGATGCCTCGCTGGGTTTGAAACCCCGACCCCACGAGATGCCTCGCTGGCAGTCAGGGTTCGAAACCCCGACCTCACGTGATGTGGGTTTGGAGAAAGAGGCAGCAGATGAAGCTTCGCTCTCTCTTCCCCAGACTAATGATGGCAGTGGCCTCAGCCAACGGGGTCTCGTTGCCAGTGCCCCCACCAACGCCTGTTCCCGATGGCATGATGGGCCATTGCTTTCGGGAGAGCCCGCGCGGCAGACCGGGAGACGGTGCCCCGGGGACCCCCATATGATGGGACATGTCCCGTGGCAGGAGGTTGATGGGTGCGGGACCAGGCCTAAACCACCTTTGGTTTCCCTCAAAGTGACGATGAAGGCCCATTACCTTTTCTGATAAGGAAAAGTAAGCAGGCGGCAATTCTTGTCTTATGAAATGGAGCCGTGGGGCTCTTGTGGGCATGTTTTTTAAACAAACGTAGACCCAGAGCCCACGGATGGTGGCTGGCTTGCGTGTTTGGCTTTTTTCAAGGCTTCGCTGGCAGAGTCAGGGTTCGAAACCCCGACCCCACGAGATGTGGAAGCGATAAAGCGAACATATGCTTCGCATATGCTTTCACTTATAAGTCAACACGGGGCTAAAAACACTGCTCCTCGAGGTTCCTTTTTTCACCTCGTATGTTTTTCGCTTTACATGAGGTTGTTGGGGTATAAACCCTTTCTTTGGGTATGTTATATCAAATTGGTTGAGAAGAGAAATCGCCTCGGTTATTGTAACTGAGGGGTACAATTCCCTGACTGTATTACTAGATATGATACTTACTACCACTACCTTTGTACTTAATATTCGGCCACCCAGTACACGGCATAAATATATTATGATGAACACTGTCACGTAGATGAAACGGATCCAACACAAATGTACGAATTAGAAATAGGTCTTTATTTCTACACAGCGATGGTGTGTAGAGCAAGCACTTAATCAAATCAATCACATTTATGAATGGGAATTAGTATGCACTTTTATGGCAAGAGTATTCGTCGGTATATCAATAGAGAATGTCCAATCTCTGAAGGCGCAGGTGGTACATATACGACCTGGAATAGTTTAAGGAATAACAGCAATGATACTTTAATGATTATATACTGGATACGCTAGGGGGGGTTAATCCGGTCGCTTGTAAGCCGACAGGAGTAGGAGGGGGGGGGGGGGTAGAATCCGGCTGCCTCATCCGGCCAAGGGTATCCCAGGTGAACCCACTGTAGTGCCGTTCAATGCGCCGGCGATCCTTGGACCACAGATGAAAGCAGGTGGACTCTTTGTGGGCCGGCGTCATCCGGTCCACGGAGGAGAGACGTGAAGCGACCTCGTCTTGCAGAGCGTCTCCTCACCTTGCGTCCTCTCCAGGGGGGGGGGGTTCCAACACACGGCAGTGTCGGGGGTCTTTATCCATGGAATAATCAAAGTATACAAAGCATAATCCGTGCCTGGGAAGGCGGGCTGTCGTCGGCAGAATAATCCGGTATACAGGTCCACTCGCTCGTCGGCTCTGGGGCTCCTCGGGTGCAGCTTCACGTGGGGTCAACCACCCTGGATAAGCAGCCAGTTCTCTGCCCGAAACGATGGGGTACTGACTACGGTAGTATTCTCACCGCACGAAGCACTATATATTAACAGACTATTATTAGCTTAATAGACTACGTCCAACTCGACGATATAGTGCCAAATATGACTATTCAAATATTAATATACACGATGTCTCAATACCGATGGTAGGCGAACTTGGCCTTACTCCCACACGTGGCGTCGCGGGGAGGCTTTACGTCTGTGACTCTATTGGAGGGTAAGAAACTGGACTGAAAAGAAAGTCCTACTTTAGTAGCGCAGTATATATACGCACTATGAACAAATAGTCCCATTAGTGGTGCGGTAGCCAGATTCCTACGCGGAACTAGGACTTGTTCGTACATGTTGAGCGGTACGTTTGAACTGGGTCTGAGGGGTATGGCAGCCTGGCACCAAGGTCTCGACCAATAGTAGAATGGAGACTATTATGGGATGTTCAGTAGGCTAGAATGGATATTCAATGCATATTGTACAAGGAATATACAAGGGATATCAGGGAATATTAGAGAATATACAAATACAATTAAATATATATATATAAATAAATATATATATTCGGTTTAATCTGGCCCTTCACAACAGTTATGTTTCATCTAGGGAACCTACATCTGGGGTACAATGTTGCATAGGCTGCGCATAGCTGTTGCAGAAGTATAAATGCAGAGTGCTTGCAACATTGTTGCGTTGTCCATGTCGTGTCGCTGTTGCGTTCCTGTTGCTCGAGCATGTAGAGCCCTAAGTACGTAGCAGTTTTTTTTTATCTAGACCTGGTATGATGTGGTCTGTAACAGAAAACTGTGAAATCAACCTTTTCTCTGTTTTCTTTTTTTTGCTTACTTTTTCTCCTCCTTTTTTTCTGTGATTTTTCTCCCATCCCAATTTTCCTCTTGTGCCAATTCTCCCACCCCTGTCCTGACCGTTGCTTGCATGTGCCCCCCACTGGCCGGTCGTAGGGAGGATAGAAGCCCATCACATGTCCCCTCCGATACATGTGGAGGCAGCCAGTCACTACTTTTCACCTGCCAGCGCAGACTCTCATTGGCGAGGTGTAACGTGTGGGAGGCTCACACTGCCCCCGCCATCTCCTGTCTTTGCTGTGCAGGCGCCCTGACTGACCTGTAGGAGTTGCTGTTTACAACGACCAAATTACCACCCATCGACTCCTCTCCCGCTGACTCTGCCAATTGAGTCAGTATGACGGCCGGCCCAAGCCGGAGGCAACGCTGACAGCCGGATTCGAGACCGGTGTCTCTTGCGTTGGTGACGAGCGCAATGTCCGCTGTGCCACCCAGCCGCCTCCTTTTCTCTGTTTTCAAAAATAAGATAAGAGATTCACAAATCTGAAACATGGTCTTTAGGCTGTTATTGTTAATCTAGTCCGGGTTTGACGAGTTTATCTGTTGTTGGTAATGTTAGGTGGGTGTGAAAAAAACCATAGGATCCTGTTGCTATCCCACACTTGTTACACACACATACAGAGGTCTCCCTTGTAAATAAATGTAATACTATCTCTCTCTCCTCTGTTTCTCACACACACACACACACACACACACACACACACACACACACACACACACACACACACACACACACACACACACACACACACACACACACACACACACACACACACACACACACACACACACACACACACACACACACACACACCTACACACACATACTATACACACACACAGAGAGACGGGCCTCATTAAAGAAATATAATCCTTCTCTCTTTATCCCTCTCTCTCCCTATATATATATGATGTGGTCTATGGCGGGAAAACAGTGAAATCAACCTTTTTGATAAAGTATAATAACATATTTTCAAAAATATAAATACAACAATAAAAGCTGTTTGCCATGTGTTTTCAAATTAAGTTCAGCTATTATGCGTCAGTTAGATATCTGTATTGAAATGTCTGAGGTTTCATGAATGCATCATCATGTTTGAAATCAACTTCAGATATAAAACACATTTTCCTCAAAGATGAAGTTAAAACATTTACCTTTCAGTATAAGAATTAGCCCTTGGTTAATCGGCACGATCTGAGCATCCGCCACACCCCCATCTCCCATTGGACCGTGGATGTAGCATGCAACAAATTGTCAGTATCAGCCATCCACGGTCCAATGGGAGATGGGGGTGTGGCGCATGCTCAGATTGTGCCGATTAACCGTTTGATATATTGGTTGATGTATTATTTCCTCAGATAGCTTGTATATTTAGAATTTTAATAGTAAGGGACTAAACACGTTTAGCAATTATGCCACATCAATGTGGAACGCCCTACCCACAGCTGTAAAGGAATGTGAATCACTACGTTCAAAACCACTATCAAAGAACACCTACGGGAGACTGCAATTCTAAATGGGCCCCTGTAAATGTCCAAACCCAACCCCCTCCAATGTAGTTTCCCCCCCACCCAACCACCTCCAATGTAGTTTCCTACCCAACCCCCCACCCCCTCCAATATACAGTTTCTTCCCCCTCAAATGTATATACTCTTTTTGTACTCATAAACAGTACTGTATATTTGTAGATCTGGTATGTCATAAATGTCTAGATGTAACAGTACTGTCTACCTGGCTGTATGTCATGTATGTTATGATGAATTGAAAATGGGGGACCCTGATGTAAACAAGACGAAAGTCTTTCTCTGGTCTGCATCCCCTTAACAATTGTGTGTATTGAGCCGTACTGTACTGTACCCATTCTGCAATCTACAATTTCCAATCAATCAATCAATCAAACTCCAATGTAACTGGCACCAACGTCTGACACCAAGCAGAGCATATAGACCACTGCACTTCCGCGTTACATGGAGCTCATGGGAGATAGGGGGGGGGGGGGTAAATGAATGAATGTTTAGATGATTAGAGCCTTGGCGTAAGTGGTTGTAGCTACGGCTGTCAGGGTGCTGGAGTCTAATCATATATATGTTTATAAATATATCTATGTTGGAGATAATCGCTTTTCCGCACCTACTCTCCAAACTCCACATGCGCAGATTGCCCAGGGAGTCTCTCTGGTTGTCCGTGTTCAGGAGACACAGGTCACAGGTGTATAAAAAAACGATATTGGATCATGTTTCGCCTTGTTTCGAACTGGTTATGCTTAGGCCCTCTTTCGAAGTCGGTTATGCTTAGAGTTTGGAATCAGGGCTGACCGTCTATTGCGCCCTGCTCTAAAGATAAACTCTAAGCATAACCGACTTCGAAAGAGGGCCTAAGCATAACCAGTTCAAAACAAGGCGGACATTAATAACATTTTCAATCAATCAATCAATAAATCAATCAATCAATCCAATAACACACGCTAACTTAAAACAGCGCACCTCCGAGCTGCTTCTATATTCTGTATTATTATTGTTTTTGTTATTTTCTTGTGAAGTTCTATGTATTGTGATTGTGTTTAATGTGTTGTCTTGTTTCATGTGAATAATAATAAAAAAAAATTGATCAAAAATAAAGTAGGTTCGTACTACTAGTATAGGTTCGTGGCTGCCACAGGCTTGCCCAGTGAGAGGATTCTCCGGCGTTGCAGCTGGACCCTACTCTCCAGCTGGACCCTACTCCCCTATTCCAGCTGAGCTGGAAATACCGGAAGTGTTGCGGTGGTCGATGGTATTATGACGCAATGACCCTTCCTTATTTAATAGTTTCCTTGAAGGGAACAAGGAAGTGATTGTATTGCTAGTTTGAAGAGCTGGAAATTGAATTCACAGGCTGATGAACACCGACCACAGAAACCCTGCTGTTTTTATTTTTTAACAAACATAGGAACGCATGTTCCTGCGGGGCGGCGGAGCTGAGGATCGGGTTTATATGTGAAGCCAGAGGCAGTTGTCAGAGGGAAGGGAAACAGTGTGGCACCGTGTAGCTGTGAAGCTAACAACATTAGCTCGTCGGCTAGCAGACAGTGCCAACATGGCAGCAGGGGCAGGTGGAGACACTCCAGGTGGAGAGGACACTACAGGGAGCCGGAGACAACACGAAGGTATGCAGTATAATAATAACCTTCATAAAGCAGGTGTTTATTCAACCGGTGCGGTTCAACCACAACACGACGAGGATTTAAACATGGATGTGGAAAATGTATAAGTTTAATCAAATCTCGCTACTAGAGATACCAACTGACTGTCTGACTTATCACAACAATTACTTGTCTGTCTTGTCGATATGAAAATGAATGGCGAGGTTTCAGTGAAGCCTTTGGCAATGGAAGCAGTTGATGACGTGGAAGAGTGTCTGGTAGTGTTAGGTGGGTGTGAAAAAGCCATAGGATCCTGTTGCTATCCCACACTTGTTACACACACACATATACAGACGTCTCCCTTGTAAATACATGTAATACTCTCTCTCTCCCTCTGTCTCACACACACACACACACACACACACACACACACACACACACACAGAGCCTCTACACTACACGGTGTCCTTTACCTTGGCTGATATAAAGGAATGTATTTATCTAGTCAAGGTTTCAGCTGGAGACCAAACAGAACCCTAGACTTCTACACTCCTCTCCTACACACACACACACACACACACAGAGACAGGCCTCATTTGTAAAGAAATATAATCCTTCTCTCTTTCTCCCTCTCTCTCTCCCTATCTCTCTCTCTCACACACCCTGTGCAAACACCTATGGGACAAGGAAGTGACTTTGTATTGATACATTTTACGAGATTATTCCTGATTGGAATGTGTTGTATATCCCAGTTGGAGACACTAGGCTGATATAGTATTGCAATATGTGTTTCCCCATGATTCAATATTTTTTTTTAAATGTTTGTTTTTAATATGAAACATATACACTTGCATAACAGACCATACATAATGATTAACATTTTCCAAATGACACTTATGTGATATATTTGATGTTTTTTTGTTGTCATGGCACTGCTTTCATTCAAAATGGTCTATTTTAACCACATTTTCAATGCAAATTCTTTATAATATGGCTTCAACATGTGGTTTTTCCTACGCCCTCTGACCAGGTCTCTCTGTGTTTCCTCTGACCAGACCAGGTATCTAGGTGGTTCCTAGGTCCACTGACTAGTAGGGATGCCCCGATCACAACAATAATAATAATGACAAAACAATAATAAATAATAAATACAGATCTAACTAACCAATACAAAACGTTTTTGGTTTTGTTATAGCAGCTGGCAGTAGTATATACTGTAGGTCTAACACAGGAATTCTCAAAGTCGGGGCTCCGGTCCAGATCCGGACCGAACCACAACTGTCTCTGGACTCTTAGCAAATTATACTTTTCATATGTATTATCTGCGAGACATGACCAGGGTCTCTAGGTGGTTCCTAGGTCTCCTGACCGGGGCCTCTAGATGGTTCCTAGAACCGCTGACCAGGTCTCTAGGTGGTTCCCTGGACCAGGGGGTCTAGGTGGTTCCTCTGACCACTGGTCTCTAGGTGGTTCCTCTGACCAGGGCCCTCATTTATCAAGTTTTCGTGGAAAATGTTCTATTTCCACACGTAAGCACAGAATTTAGAATGTGTGCACGCACAAAAAAAACGGGATTTATCACACGTGCGTACACAGGTCCTACGCACACCTGTCATGATAAGACTCTGCACTACACTGGTTCACCTCCTACCTCACTTACAGAACTGAGCTTGTCTTCTTGGTAGGCGCTAATTCATGGACACAGGCACAGCCTGTCACCTGCGGCGTGCCGTCCCCCAAGGTTCTGTCCTCGGCCCCACCCTCTTCACACTATACTTGGTCGTGTCATCAGCCGGCATGGGATATCCTTCCATTGCTACGCTGATGACACCCAACTCTACCATCACCACCTTCGTCACCTTCATCCATACTGGCCACCTGCCTTGAGGAGATAAAGGCGTGGATGACTCACAATTTCCTGCAACTAAACAGCTCCAAGACAGAAGCCATTCTAATCGGCACCCCACACCAAATAAAATCATCCCCAATAACCAGCATTACCTTTTACAGCCAGAACCTCCCCCTCTCACCTGTAATCACTAACCTGGGTATAAAAATGGACCCCCACCTGACCTTTGACTCCCACATTAAGCACATGTGCAAAACCTCATTCTTCCACCTCAGAAATATAGCCAGACTCCGTCCCATACTCACCCTGCCAGATGCGGAAAAATCTCCCTCCTCACCCATCAGTGTATCCACAGCAACGCCCCCTCCTATCTAAAATAACTCATCGCTCCCCTGACCTCCACCCGCTCCCTCCACTACTCTGGATACTCAAACCCATACGCAAAACTAGGGCTGGGCGATATGGCCAAAAATGATATCACGATAACGATATGATAATGTTATCATATCACTCGGTATCGATAATTATCGATATTGTATTAAATATATATATATATTTTTTTTATAAAAACAACAGATGTATTTTGCAGCAATTCTTTGTCGTTGCCAGCCACCATCTTTAGTGTTACAGCCCCTCACACTCCAGTTCTCAGGCTGCAGCTGGTTTGAAAGCGAAAGTAAACAGGCTTCTCTGCTGGCTGTGGCTCCAGGGGAGTTGAATAGTTCAGGCTCTGCTAGTTTCTTTTCTATCTTTTGGCGTTTTTTTTGGTGGACAAACCACTGCACATGTGCACCGTGACTCGCGATTGGAGACTAGCTGTCAAACTGTTTTAAATTAGAAAGCAAACAAAATAAATGGACCAAGAGAAAAATAAATCTCAATTTGGTCAGTATTGTCATTTGGACAAGCAAAGCCATTACTTTAAGTTGCAGGCAAGAAAGACAAGTCTGTCCACTGTCTCTGGTTTTAAAGCTGCCCTGTTGCAGGTAAAAAATTTTTTTAATCAATCGATATCGATTATTAAAATATATCACAATAATTATCGTTATCGTTTTATCGCCAAGCCCTACGAAAAACACCTCCACACCATGGACGACCGGGCCTCTAAGAGCACCTCAGTCCGTTGAGGCTTTTAAAATGGGACTAAAAACATTTATTTTTAACAAGGCATTTGCCTAAATGGACCGACTGATGCCTTGTTTTTTTTTATTTGATTATATATTTTTTTATTTTGATCTGAATGTTTCTTCCATTTCATTGGTGGTTTTATTTATTTTAATAGTTTTTATTCATTTAAATCTTTATCTCTTTTCATGTAGCACTTTGAGATTGTCACAATGTAAATGTGTTACAAATTTAATTTATTATTATTATATAGCTTACCTTCTGTCTGCACTATTAACGGGTTCAGCGCGACCCTCGTCGATGCATCCGTTATAAGCGTTTGCCTTGCCCGAGTAGTTAGACCCCACCCGCACGCCGCAGCTCGGCCCAGACACCAAGCCACATCGTTTCAAATGGAGTGCAATAGCGGCCGCAAGGTGTTAGGCGGTGGTATTGGACGTTTGCGATCGCAGACCCATTCCCAATGATAACATCAGGCTGGATGGATGAATTATGAATGGAAATAGCGAATAAAAGAAATAATGACCAAAACCCATCTTGTTGTGAAGGATCAGATTAAACCGAATATGTATATTTATTTATATATATATATTTAATTGTATTTGTATATCGTTTGATATCCCCTGTATATTCCTTGTACAATATGCATTGAATATCCCCGTTTCTACTAAACAGCCCATAATAGTTTCATTCTACCATTGGACTAGAACCTGGCGCCAGGTTGCCATACCCCTAGGTCCAAGTTCAATCGTGCCGCCTAACATGTCGAGGCAGCCCCCGGTTCCGCGCAGTAATATGCCGGGCGAAATACGTGTGGTACTATTTGTTCATAGCGCATATATATATGACGCTCGTAAAGTAGAACTTTCTTTTAGTCCAGTTCTTTACCCTCCAACAGAGTGACAGACGCAAAAGCCTCCCCACGAAGCACGTGCGGTGTAGTAAGGCCTACTTGGCCCAGAATAGGCATTGAGATATCGTGTAGATTAATAGTTGAATGGTCATAGTTTGGCACCATACCGTCGAGTTGGACGTATTCTATTAAGCTAATAATAGTCTATTTATGTATGGTGCATCGTTCGGTTCGAGTTCTACAGTTATCAGTACCCCCATCGTTCCTGACGTTATCTGGACGCCTATCCAGGCTGGTCAGACCCCTAGTGGTGATTGCATCCGAGGAGCTCCGGGTCAAGAGCGACTGGACCTGTATATTGGATTACTCTACCCGACGACGGCGAGCCTTCCACGGCTCTTGGATTATGCTTTATGTGCTTTGATTATTCCATGGATAAAGGCCAACACTGTCGAGTGTTGGAATTACCCCCCGGAGAGGACTACAGGTGAGGCGGCGCTCTACACGTGAGGTCGCACCACGTCTCTCCGTTGTGGACCGGCAGATACCGTTCCACAGAGGGTCCAGCTGTGTTCGTCTACGGCCCGAGGTTCTGTGGGCACTGGGTCTAAGACTTTGGATTCTCCCAAGACACCGTCGGCCAGATGGGATACCGCCAGCGACTTCTCTAACCCCCCCCTCCTACTGTCTTACAACCAGCGGGACCCCCCCCCCCCCTTAGTGTATCCAGCTATAATTATTTAAGTACTATCGCTATCGTTTCCTAAATATTCCAGGTTGTATACTTACTCCCTGCGCAACCAGAGATTGGACATTCAATGTTGATTTACCTACGAATACTCATTTGCCATAAAAGTGCATACTTAACATTTCAAATCATAAATGTAATTAAGTGAATATTGTGTACACCCTTTGCTGTATTAAATATTCGATTTGGTCCATTTGTGTTGGTTCGTTTCATCAGGTGGGAAAGTGTTCATCATACTTATATCTTGTACTGGGTGGCCAGAAGTTAAAGTACATGAGGTAGTGGTATTAAATATCATATCTAACAATACAGTCAGGGAATTGTACCCCTCAGCTACACATCTTTTCTCGGGTTTGGCGCTCAAGCGATGGCGAGTTAACCCGACTTATGTCGGGTCTGGCGTCCATTGTGTTAACATAAAAATGCCATCAACTATGACTGCTGCTATTGATCCTGGACTGCTAGATACCCAATGTGCAATACTGTTGTATACTGCAATACTATCAATTTTACACACACAATCCTCATTTTCATATATGTATATACATTCCTGGGCCTAAATTCCATCCACAAGAAGTTCCAGTCTGGGTTTAAACCTTGCCATAGCACTGAGACAGCTCTCCTGAGAGTCTTAAGTGATCTCCTAGCTGTCGAGTTTCTCAGTCCAACTAGGAGAATCCACATAATCTCTGGCCCCCCTCACATGTGGTGTCCCCCAGGGTTCCATCCTGGACCCAATCCTATTCTCCCTTTACATGTTGCCATTGGGCTCTATTTTCAAAAAACACAATAATCCCCTTTCACTGTTTTGCAGATGATATCCAAATGTATCTCCCACTAAACTCTGTCTCCAAAGAATCACTACTGCCCTTATTAGACTGCCTCTCCGATATTAATACCTGGATGCAACTTAATTTTCTAAATTTAAACCAAAATAAGACTGAGGTGATTTTGTTTGGATGCCCAAACACCCTTGCTGACTGTGCTGATGCCCATGGCCCCTTAGGTTCCCACAACCATCCTGTCATAAAAAAATCTTGGAGTCTTCCTGGATAGCTCCCTCAGGCTAGAGAAGCAGGTTAGCTCTGTTGTTAGAGCTAGCTTTTTCCAGCTCAGGTTGCTGGCAAAAGCGAAACCATATCTTCCACCTAAATGCCTAGAGACAGCTATCCACGCCCTGATTAACTTCCGGCTTGACTACTGTAATGGACCTGTCTCAAAACCCTGCCCTCTTTTCTTGATCCTCCAATCACAGCTGTCGCTTACCTCTGACTTCCTCGTACAAACAAAGTTTGTACGAGGAAGTCCGAGGTAAGCGACAGCTGTGATTGGAGGATCAAGAAAAGGGGCAGGGTTTGAGATAGGTCTAATTTATGTAGGTTAGACCAGTCCACCTTACACCACCTACAGATGGTTCAAAACGCTGTGGCACGACTCCTGACTGGCACACGGAAGCGTGAACACATCACACCTGTCCTATCCGCCCTTCACTGGCTTCCGGTTCAGTCCAGGATAGATTTTAAATCAATATTTATCGTTTTTAAAGCCCTAAATGGCCATGCCCCTCCCCACCTCACACATCTCCTATATATCCACACCCCGTCCAGAGCTCTGAGGTCCTCAAATCAAATGCTCCTGGACGTCCCCAGAGCAAGGCTAAAAACCAGAGGCGATCGAGCCTTTGCTGTGGCTGCCCCGCGCCTCTGGAACAGTCTACCTGTAAATATTAGGTCTGCCCAGTCACTTGCCACTTTTAAATTAAAGCCTGGCTAAAAACAAATCTTTTCAGCCTGGCTTTCTAAATCCCTTGCACAGTTATATTCTTTTAATGTGATTTGTATGTATTTATGTTTTAAATAGCTTGATATAAGATATTCCTTTATTGATCCTGTAGTAGATATAACCATTAGGAATAACTTACTCAGTCAAGTGGATCCGGATAATAAATGGCTTTATTAACCAGAGAAGATCAAATGTTACAACAAAGAAGAGAATATGGCTGGAGATCCCTCCTGAACTAACCAGCTTCGTCAGTCCGGTAGAAAGATCCTAATCAGGGCGCCCTCGTGGCGCATACCATAGTGCCTCGCGCACCTACGCGGCCGACCCGGGTTCGATCCCAGCTCCCGTCGTTATTTGTCGCATGTCCTCCCCACCTCTCCTCCCGTTCGCCCTCTCCTCTGTCGGTCCTGCGTGGCCAATAAAAGCTGTAAAAATGCTTAAAAAAAAAAAAAAAAAAAAAAAAAAAATCCTAATCTCCCGCTCAGGAGTTGTTTATGTATAGAATACAGAGGGGGGGGGGGGGGGTAAAAGGGGAGGGAATCATTATGAGGAGGTCTCCTCTTAATATATACCACAATCCCCTTGGGTAAATTCAGGCATCATAGCAGCATGGGGAGGGGTGGTACCGTACAAGTAAAAGCAAGCAGTGTAAACAATATAACAAATCAATATAATTAACTAACTGAAATGTACAGTATTTACATAAGGTGCAGTATGCATAAGTATTATTGTCCTTTTTAGGTTCCTAGTAGTTGTAGTCTTGATTTTTATGCAAACTGTTCAGCACTTTGTCAACTGTTTTTTGCTGTTGTTTAAAATGTGCTATACAAATAAAATGTACTTTACTATATTACTTATGTTGTTCCACTTTTATTCACTTTTCTTGTCTTACTTTATTTTTACATTACTATTTCTTGTTTGTCTTCCTGTTTCCTGCAGTGAACAGGAAGTTGAAGTATATCAGCCTGGCGGTGTTGGTGGTCCAGAATGCATCTCTCATCCTCAGCATCCGATACGTCCGCACGTTGCCTGGTGACCGTTTCTACACCACCTCTGCTGTCGTCATGGCAGAGATCCTCAAAGTCACTACATGTCTGATCATCATTCTGCTGCAGAAGAGATGTAAGAACCAGTCTGTAAACAAGTCCATAAACCAGTACGGGCTGTCTTAAATACTTCGAAGTATTTAATACTTCGCCCCGCCCCGCCCCGCGGTTCAAGCAACATTTCATGTATACACGAGGAGACAAATCAGCTGGCACCGGAAAATAGTTGGTTTTTCCTCGCGAACCGTGACATCATCAGTGGGCGTGTCATAGTGGGCTGTGAAGACGAGTAGTAGCGAGTCAGCACAAAAGAATACACGCACACGCGCTGTATACGTTTGAAATGAATCGTTCCAGCAAAGTAGGCTTTTATTATTCTAATTACTGTTTTAATGGGTATCACAGTAGTAAGTCCTACTGTAGAACATGACATATTAGCATGACATCTGATTTATTAATGCCAATAATAAACGACAACCGCAATTGGCACTTGAAAAGTGTAAATGATGGATTAGTCAGTAGATATTCATTGAAGCCCGTTTAGCTCAGCAGGTTAGTTTCCCTGCCTGTGGAGCGAAAGGTCCCGAGTTTGAATCTTGGTACATTTTTCTTTCTTTTTTGTAACGTTGATTAATTTATACACTCTGGTTGATAAGATAAGATATTCCTTTATTGATCCCCTTGGGGAAATTCAGGCATCATAGCAGCATGCGGGTTGGGGGGGGGGGGGGGGGGGGATACAGGTAGTAGAAACTACACAAGCAGTGTAAACAAATAAATCAATATAATTTACTATCTAACTAACTGAAATATACAGTATCACAGTATTCACATAAGGTGCAGTATGCATAAGGTAGTGTTATTGTCCTTTTTGGGACACCGGTGTATACATTAATTAACGAAGGAGATTTGGCCCAATCCATAGATGTGCGACTTGGCCATAATAAGGTCATTTATAGGCCTGATATCAAATTGCATGCGTTGGGATGGCAGAATTCAGTACTGTATCTACAAAACCTTCTGTTTAATCATCTTCCCTTTATTAATTTGCTTAGATTTTTCAGGTCTGGTAAATTTTAGCATAGTGTTATTCATAGTCAAAGATACAAAGAAAATATATATAGAATTGATATTCTCCTTTGGTTCATTACAATTTACTCAAGCAGACACAATATTTCTGACACTGGGAATACATTCCCTGAGATCCATATATGTCCCTAGGCCTAGAATCAGATACCAAGAACATGAACAAGGACCATTTAAAAAAAATCTGTAAATGTTTATTCTACGTTCTTATGGAATGAATGACAATTTTTTTTTAATTTTTTTTAATCAATGGATTAAAGAGCCAGACATTGACGGGCAAAGAGCCGCATGCGGCTCGCCACCCCTGATCTAGACTATCTCTAAATATTAGTTCTATGCGTAGGGCCTGGGCGGCCAGAGCATCCAACTGTTCTAACAGCAATATATAATTAATTTCAGAAGCAGAACACACACAATAAGTTATAATAATATGTTCTGGTGTCGTATTTGGGGGCAATTGACCAATGGTAGGTTTTTTTTTTCTTCTTAGAATTTGGTCTTGCCTAAGAGAAAAGAAAAAATAAGAAAATATTGATGAATCCCAGGTATGAACAAAATAAGAAAATGCTAGTTAAGAACAAAATAAGAGGAAATCTGTTCTTATATCGCTTTGTGAATGAGGCCCATTGTTGTTACTGTATGACTCTATAGTCTCTCTGTGTCTCTCTAGGTAACTTAAAGTAGACAGTGTTGTTACTGTATGACTATAGTCTCTTTCTCGACACAGTGTTGTTACTGTATGACTCTATAGTCTCTTTGTATCTCGGTCTCTCTCTAGGTAACTTAAAGGAGACGGTGTTGTTACTGTATGACTCTATCGTAGTCCAGTATAAGGACACATTGAAGCTGGCTGTTCCCGCTCTCATCTACACGCTACAGAACAACCTGCAGTATGTGGCTATATCCAACCTGCCGGCCGCCACATTTCAGGTGAGTTGTCTGTGTGTGTTTATTGTAGTATAACAATCTCAATAAAGAACATTTGAAACAATGTATACTCAGTACAGCGTGGACACTTTAACTGTAGCAGCAGTAAAACCAAACTAATTACAATTTTTTTTTTTAAATACAGAGATCAGTTATCAAATACAGTGAAATACAACTATTTCAGTCCTGTTAATAGTAGGAATTTATTCCTCTCTGCTATTCTCTCCACTCCCTTCCTCTTTTCCTATCATCCTCTCCTATCTCCCCTCCACTCCTCTCTATCCCTTCCCCTCCCCTCCTCTCTCCCTTCCCTTCCCCTCCTCTCTCCTCCCCTTCCCTCATCCCTCTCATCCTCTCCTCTTTCCTCCGCACTCCCTTCCTCTCTCCTCCCTTCCCTCTCATCTATCTCCTCTCCTCTCTTCTCTCTCTCACCCTCTCATCTCCTCTCTCCCCACCTTGCTTCTATCTCCTCTTCTTTCCCATCTCCTCTCCGCTCTCCCTTCCCCTCTCATTCTCTCCCCTCTTCTCCTCTCCTCTCTCCTATCCGCATCTCCTCTCTCCCATCCTCATCTCCTCTCCCCTCATCTATCTCCCCACCTCTTTCTCTCTCCTATCTCCCCTTCCTCTCTCCCCCTCTTCTCTCCCCTCACTCCCATCCTCTCTCCCTTCCCCCCCTTCTCTCTCCCATCCTCATCTCCTCTCTCATATCTCTCCTCTTCTCTCCCGTCTCCTCTCCTCCTCTCTTCCCTCTCCTCCTCTCTCCCATCCTCTCCTCTCCTAGGTAACGTATCAGTTGAAGATCCTGACCACAGCCTTGTTCAGTGTGATCATGTTGAGGAAGACTCTGTCTAGAGTCCAGTGGGTTTCCCTGCTGCTGCTGTTCGCTGGGGTTGGCATCGTCCAGGTACATTACAGCCACAATATACAACCACTGATTGATTGTTGTTCTTTGCCTGTGTTACCATGGGACAAGTATCTGCTTAATTTTATATAATTTGAAATTCATTTATAAGAATGTTACCATGGAAACGGAACTCATCCAGACCACAAAACCCAACAGGTGCCAACTTATAGATGGAATACTCCATTATCCCAATATCAACATATTAACACTTTGAATGCCAGCCACGACATAACACGTGTTAGCAGCCCACCCCCTGAATGCCCAGCACGATAATTAGCGTGATTTTTCTTTAATTTATTAGCGATCTGAATTCATATTTCATCAACCGAGTCTACCGTTGGGAAACCAGCCCCACCAGGAGCTCAGATGTGAAAAAAGCACCCCCTATCGTCGCCCAGATGGTAATGCACCCTTTTGGAATGGACTCAATGAAAATGGATGAGTTTTTTTTTCTCCGGAATCCACATTTTACTTCTCACGCATGTAACCGGAGATGATCCCAGTCATTGTGGACCCTCAGAACAGCGTGTAATATGTGTTTTACAGTATGTAGCGTGGATCAATAAAAGGATAGATTTTTGGAATGGCGATCAGGAATTGGAATAATCTTTTTGGATACCATCTCATCTCGGGTAAGGAATTTATTTGACCAGTCTTAGGAGATATAAGCTTTCCCCCTATGTGTCATATGGCTGTTTGGCTGTGCGAGCGGCAGATATCGGATCGCGGCCCCAGCGTGCATACGTACACATAATACTATCGATAATCTAGCGTTTATTTGAAAACGATTCATAAATAGGCCGAAAAATGTGAATTTTTTGTGTATTCTAGAATATTCCGTTTATTATGGAATATTTTTATTTTCCTTAAACGAGGGCTTTTCAAGATGCTATAAAACGGTAATTAACCGATAAACAATGTTGACTGGAAAATGAGTCATTGATAAGCGACGGGCAGATTAGACGCATAGCCATAATTTAAAACATAGATTAGGCGATATTAACGCTAACATTGAAGTGGATGGTGGGCATTCAAGCACTAAATCGTGCGCCCCCTAACAATTTTATACAATTTCCTTGAATTTGTGGACCATGTTTTTTAACAAAGAAACTATTCTAAATCTAAATGTAATTATTATGACATCACTGTCCAGGTCCAACAGGAGGGGAAGAAGGAGACGTCAGTCTCGGACGGCGCCGACCAGAACTACGTGGCGGGCCTCGTCGCCGTGGTGATCAGTTGCCTCTCCTCGGGGTTCGCTGGCGTCTACTTCGAGAAGATCCTTAAGGGAAGCTCCGCCTCCGTCTGGATGCGCAACGTCCAGCTCGGGATCTTCGGCATGGCGCTCGGCATGCTGGGACTGTGGTGGAAGGACGGCGACTCCATCGCCGAGCGTGGCTTCCTGTTCGGCTACACCCCCATGGTCTGGACCGTCATCTTCAACCAGGCCTTCGGAGGCCTCCTGGTGGCCGTGGTGGTGAAGTACGCAGACAATATCCTGAAGGGCTTCGCCACCTCCTTCTCCATCATCGTCTCCACGGTCACCTCCGTGTACCTGTTCGGGTTCCACGTGGACCTGGTGTTCACGGTGGGGGGTGGCTTGGTAATCGGGGCTGTGTACATGTACAGCCTGCCCAAACCACAAAACCCCCCCTCTTCGTCTCCGGCGTCCATGGGTCACGGCGGAAGGACAAATGGAGATACGGAGATGGACACTTTCCTGCCCAAGTCAGTCCTGGTGAAATGACATGAAACACGTCTCTCTCTCTGTCTGTCTGTCTGCCTTCCTCTCTTTCCTCTCCTTCTAGGCAGCGATCACCCTGGCATGTAGAGGCACATGTATTTTCTATGGTTTCATCCTGTAAATAGAACATCTGGTGGTGGCAGCGCGGTGCTGTGTCAACACACTGAACTGTGAATAGGTTTTCTATAGTTACCTGGCAACCACTGCTAGGTAGCTTGTGTTCTAACTAGTGCCGTGTAGCAGACTAGCAGACTGTAGCTAGCTAGTCTGCTGTGTGATCGCTGCCCTCCCTCTCTGTAGCCATGGGTACACTCCTCTCCGCTCATGAATGTCTACTCTTCAGACAAGATATAGCCTACTGTGGGTGTCCTCTATCCAGAGGTAAGCCTACTCTATCCAGGTGTAGGTCCAGAGGAACGGTTATGTTCCTTCTGACTATTGATTTCATATTTCTCTCTCTCTCCCCCTTCTCTTTTCATCACTTGATCTTCTGGGACTAAACACTAACTCTCCTCACCCCATATCCTCTCCTCTGGCTGTTGTATATGTCATTTGGAAGCTGTTTGCAGGAGGTGGTCCCAGTCCTCTTTCTGCTTCTGGGTCTGTTCTGCACCAAAAACTCCTTTCCGTTTGCGCTTTTCCACTAGTACTGTGCCGTGCCACACCAGAATCCACGCTCGCGGTTTGTTTTGTTTCCTCCATTGCCAACTGAGCCACGTCATGCTCTACCCAGCTGAGGTCGTGCTCTGGGGTGTTGGTACCAAGGCTACTATCCAGTATCCGTGCTGCTAACCAATACTGCAGACAGTTGATTGGTCAATGGAACTTGTCACAAAAGCGTTGTCTCATATGCATGGTAAGCTCTGTATCAACACCTCGTATTGTAGTTTAAATACCTCCTTTTGAAATACCATTTTCCCAGCGGCAACATCAATATTGTGCTGTCGGAACAGTTTTATATTGTATGTTAAAGGGATATTTAATGTAAAGTCTTACATTTTATGTAAAGTCATCTACAAGTAAACTAGTGATCACTGGTGCTGTCCCTGTTGTCTGCTGTCAACAACACCATTCATCCCAGGGCCCTGTTCCCTGGGATGGTTCCCTTCCCCGTACCTGGTTCAACTAAGTCGATCAAAAGTCCCATTAGCCAGATTCAATTAACCCCATGAATAAATCCAGGCTTTCCCTGTTCCTCAAAGGTGGTTTCAATCTCGTTAATTCGAACCAGACTTGATACTCAGGATAATTGCGCGCGGCTGCCTTACCTGAAAAGACGGCAGGTGTCGATCGCAGAAATCCTGATTTTCTAACGGCATTGATTGATTGATTGAAAACTTTATAACGGATTGCAGAATGGGTACAATACAGTACAGCTTAATAGCCTCGCTGACAAGTTAAATGCATATCTATAGGCACATTTTAAGTCCCTCATTACCCCAATAAGTCAGATTATATTTCTTTAAATGTGCCTGCTCGCAGTAGGCTTAATGGAATGAATAATCAAATGAGATCTTGCTAGTGAAAATAATTAGTTCAACTCTTTCAGAATAAGTAGATAAAAACAAGCCCAAGGAGTATCTAATTGATACGAATTAATAGATACTTATGAGGATATCTGTACTGTATGCGCTCGGCTTAGGTATCATGTACTTTATATATAAATACATGGTTCCCAAAGATTTCAAGGCGCGACCCCCGAAATAACGTGTCAGAGAGGCTTGGAGGGAGGCTATACAGTTTCACTATTAATCAGGTTTTAATCTGTTTCGGACATCATCCATACATGCATTGAATTGATTAACATTTGGTTTATACCAGTGACACCTCATGTTCATCATCAGATAACAGTGCTTGAACAGATAATAAATGCATTTTCTCAAATTCATTCATCAAAACGTCAAAGGCTCATTCAATTTCTCAAGTCACGTCCACGTCATCAAATCCGTCAAACAGCGTATCTCCTCAGACATTTTAATCCCAGTTACAATATCACAATAACGTGTGAGTGACTGATACAATTCAACAATTCACAGATTCAGATTCCTCGTAATTCATATCCACAATCCACGCATAAAGACGCTTCAATTTATGCTTGAATGAAACACAATTCGGGCGCTCCGTTAAGCAAATACATCCACAGCGAAGAATATGAAACGAATCAGAGCCAAACGGCTCTATTATAAAAAATATCCCTGCGGGATTCACATTTGCAATGCTCAGTTATTAAAATAACCACATAGTGTGTGTCGCCACTCGCGAGCGCCGTATCCGTATAACTATGATGTGCATTATTTAGGACAAAGTAAATCCATAGGCTGAATATGATTTTATTATCAGAATTTTTGGTGTATTTTACATTTCAAAAGCCCCCTCTAGAAAAACTAAGCACAAAAACATAATTCAGAATGGTATAATGGGATCTGTGAGGAGAGCTGGCATTTCTTTGCGAGGGCGTGGCCAGGTTATCCAGCTAACTGAACTTAACCCTGCGCTGGAGCAGGTTCAAACTTTCTGATCTGTTGCCATAGTGATTTAGACAATCGCACGTCGGGGAACCGAAAGATCTGGCTTGTCAAGTTATCCTGAAAATTATCCGGTTAACTCAGTTAGCCAGGTACGAGGAACAGGGCCCTGGTGTCGGGCTCATAAGGTCACTTCCAATCATTTTGAGGATCAAATCTAAATATCATACTTCTGAAATATAAACAAACTAGTGCTGTGCATATTTAAATAAAACCAACTATTCTGAGTCGATGGTACGTGTTTGTTTTGGCATTTGATTAATCTGTCTTTACATTGACATTTTGTTAAATCTGTTTAAAAGCAGATCCAGTCAGTTTGTTGTAGGTGCTGTGTATCTTTGCCCTGCAGGAATGTCTGGGAAGTAATTACCACGGTTACCTGCTGCCTTGCTGGAAGAAAGATTCTAAAGTTGACAGTTGGTCAAACTAGAAATAGTTCTATACTTAAAAATGGCAACATTAGTACAAGTACCTTTGACTTAGAAAAATATATTACACAGAATTTGTTGTTTGTTTATACTTCAGAAGTATGATATTTAGACTTGGTCCTCAAAATAAATGGAAGTGAATGAGGAGCCTGAGGGAGGAATGGTGGTGTTGACAGCAGACGACAGGGAGAGCAGTGGTCTTTAGTTTACTAGATTACTTTACATAGAGGTAAGACTGTTCTGACAGCACAATGTTGATGTAACTTAAGATATTAGCTGAAAAGAAACTGGCCCCAGAGGAGGTGAATCAGAGTCAACAAATGTCTGCTCTACTCCGCCCACCTTCCTGACTAGATTGACAGGTCTGATGTGTAATCTCATTCTGTACCACGCCATGCTGGTTAATGGAGACTCATTCTGTACTGCGCCGTGCTGGTTAATGGAGACTCATTCTGTACTGCGCCGTGCTGGTTAATGGAGACTCATTCTGTACCGCACCGTGCTGGTTAATGGAGAAGCGCACTCTCTGAAAGCACAAGGAGGTGAAGCTTGGTTAGGGTCTCTCTGAATCTTGTCCTGGCAGCCTGGATCTGAAGCTTCTATCTCTCTTTGTTCTTCTTGTCTTGGTCGTTTGCTCATCACACCCTCTTTGCCTTAAACACTGTTCATTTTCTAAATGAAGAAAAAAGCCTTAAGAAGATGTAATTCCGATGACATGTTGTTATTTGAGGTTGTTTTGGGACTGGACTTGGATATAACCTGGAAACCTGCTCTCCTGAAGACCAACCTAACATGGTTGTACTGAACACAACATTACCAGGACTGCTGTGGTCACTTTATGTAGGCTCATGATTTTCACTGATGTTTAGGGGTTAAGCTAAGGAATATAATCCGGGACTTGGTTATGGTAAGGGTTGAGCATTACGTTTTGGGTTAAGGGTTAGGGACGGGTTTATAATTAACATTTTAAGTAAAAATTCCTATGTCGTGGCTTGGTCAGACTGAATTCTCCCACAATGCACTCTTCCTGAAAATGGCCTGATTCTCTGATCTGACGTGCTGGGATTAGTATAAGTAGAGATAGATGGGACCAATCAATGTAGAAATGAGAGTAAATGAAAATCCCTCATGTCAGACTTCACAGCCATATATATATATATATATATATATATATATATATAAAGGGTTTGTAGGGATGAGTCTCAGCATGGGATCCTACTGCAGAAGCTCCAGTGTGAGCGGTCAACTGAGGCCAAGCCTCAATGTCAACGAGACCATTGGGAGGCAGGCACTGCATGGTGATGTTCTGGGCAACTTTTGGGGCAACACTGACCGGCAACACCGGAATTTCTTTTCAAAACCATTGCATCGATAACTTTGCTAGGAGTGGTGTTTAGGGATGCACCGATAGATACCGGTATTGGATATTGGTCCGATACCAGGCTAAAATAGAGTATCGTCATCTGAGGATTTCCCCCCCCAATACAAAAATGTTATACCAAGAAACTTGTCTAACATGCCAGAAATCAAATCAAAGTGACTTAATTTGCTCCGTTTCTGACATAGAAGCATGTTGGATGTTTTTAATGGAGACAAATGGATTCTATTGCAATAATTTGTCTAGTGACTCCAAACTGGTGGTCTAGGTCTATACTGTTAAGTCGAACCGATGGTCTAAGTCTATACTGTTCAGTAGAACCGATGGTGTAAGTCTATACTGTTCAGTCAAACCAATGATCTAAGTTTGTACTGTTACGGTACTCTGTATCGGACGATACTGAACGTTCAGGACTGGGGCTCGGTATCGGTAGTGAAATGGTGGAATTGGGCCGTCCCTGCTGGTGTTTACACACACTATGTATTTCACCTTCTAGGAATGTTGCTCAACTTTGTTGCCTCAAGAGTTGCCTTGTGCATCGCAAGCTTTAAGGTGATGGGCCACTTTCTGAGATGGGCAATGTTTCTCTCCGCTGGAACACAGTGGAGGACTGATAACATTAGTAAGCCTGAACCGTTCATCTGGGTTAAGTGTTGCTCAGAAGGTCTATTCATAGTATTCTCATGACGTTTCTTGCCATACAATATCAATATGGCGCAGAGCTCATTGATCACTTGTTCACTGTTCACAGATCAGTTGTAATTTCATTGTAATCACCTGCTATTTGATACAATCGCCTGTTTGCGACCAAGACGTCTGCGATCGAATACTATGACTATGACTTTTTAGTAGGCCTGTTACCTTGTCAGTAGACTTGCTACTGTATAGTAGGTCCATATGAGTAGTAAGTCTCCTAAAGCCAATAGGCCTGTTGGCTTCCAGTAGGTGTATCTCAGTAAGCCTGTTGGCTTCCAGACCAGTAGGTCTATCTCAGTAGGCCTACTATAGCAGAGTTATACATGTACAATATTGTCTCTATAACTCTGGTCCAGTATGTCCGATGTGTTGAATGTGAACTGGTATGTGAAGGGTTTATATGGGCTCCAGCTCCAGCTGTTATCTACGTTACTACACCAGTGGTTTTCAGCCTTCTTCGCTTCAAGGACCTGAATTGATAGAAATTAGGTCACTGACCTCCATTTGAAGACTTTGTCTCTCAGACCCCATCAGAGAAGATTCTGGTTGTTGGATATGATTTAATCCAGAATTGCACAACTGTCTACTGTAGTTGAGGAGATAACGGTGAACAGTTAGATCTGTAATCAGAAAAGTCACTCTTATATTCCTCCCATTGGACTGTGTGAGGAGGTGTGGAACAATTAAATCAAACTATTCCCATTTTTTTTCATGGGGTTCCCTGGAGCCTCCTCAAAGACCCCTGGGGGTCCCCCGACCCTACGTTGAGAACCACTGACGTATACCGTGACTCCTCCCACCTTAGACTGAGAACATTTGGGGTCTAATGGATTTTCTCATCAAACCTCTTTCCATGTGTCAAAAATAGACAACGTCAAGTGGCTTTGCTTTATCCTGTTACTCATAGCTCTAGGTATCGGGTTTCAGTATGGGGCGGGGGGGATTCTCCCCCTGTTGATATTGTATTTTAGCCTGGTTTCAGCCTGTATCTGATACAAGTAGCTCGATCATGTGATGAGGAGGAAGGTGAGGAGGAAAGCTTAGCAGTTGGAGCTGTATGGGAAATGTGCTTGTTAACTAGAGCACCTTTTAAATTATTATTGTAATGTTCATCTTCATACATGAAACTGTCCTGGCTGTAGGTGTCTAGTAGAAGAAGAAGAAGAGAGGAATTCACACAGTGGACGTTCCTTTCTGCTCTCTGGGTCGTTTGATACTGTGTCTTTTTCACCTTTGTCCACTGAACACTCATTGCTTTTTGTAATTGGCCAGCTGATGCCTCTCATCCACATCTCTGTGAGTCTGCCCATCAGCTGAGAGGAGCAGGGTCTTTCTATGAGTCTGCCTAATCATCTGAGAGGGGAGGGGCTGCTACTGCTGGCCACACCTCAGGCTCTGCCAAGAGTGGTCTAAACTAGAGGATTTCACACTATGTATGATAAGTTACAAAACTCAACTCGCACATCAGTTGTACACATTATTTTTTACAATCAAATGGGGCTCTTTTGCCTAGAGGCTGATGTTAGATGGCGTTATAGATTATATATGGCCTGGTACAAATAAGGGTTTGTTCTTAATTAAGGATTTAAAATATGTGAATATGTCTGACAGTGTGATGCACATCATCTCTGGTATTTTAACACAAGCCATTAATACTATTAATTAGTGCTGTCAGGTGATTAAAAAAATTTATCTAATTAATTACAGGATTTGTAATTAATCGCATTTTAATCGCATAACTATTTTAGGCCTGATATTCTATATTCATATTTCAAATTGCCTGTGTCCGGATGGCAGAATTCACTACTGTATCTACAAAACCTTCTCTTTAATCATCTTCCCATCTTCCCAAATCATCTTGCTTAGATTTTTCAGGTCTGGTCAATTTTAGCATGGTGTTATTCAGTCAAAGATAAAAAAAATATATATATTGAATTGATATTCTCATTTGGTTCATTACATTTAACTCCAGCCTAGTAACAGATAGGGATGCCCCGATCGATCGGTATCGGCCGATATGCAGTATAAATGAGAGTCGGTGAATTCCGATAATGCTTTATTTTCGCCGATCGTGAAAACCGATCGATGACACGGAAAACATGATTCCAATGCTCTGCGGAGTTCTCACTCGCTCTTCTCTCACAGCCACACTCTGCTGCTGCACGTCTTGCCCCTCCTCCGCCTCCTCCTCCCAGACCCGTGTCATGTTGTCAACAAACCCTTCGGCAAGAGTCGAGAGCATGAGCACCGCAGAGCTCCTCTTTCAACACAACAAGCATTAAACAAAATGGCCCAGTCATCTATTCACTTTTGTTTAATACATGAGGCGTTGTCTAATGTTATCTAGCTACTGATGGCTCCTGATATCAACGTGACAGTTTGGCATTCGTTTTTGCAAGTGCTGGCTAGCGTTGGCTAACTAGCTATCGCTCGTGAGCTACCGAGCTAATGTTAGTTTAAACAAAACTACACAGTCAACTATTCACTTTAGTTTAATACATGAGGCGTTGTCTAACTGGCTAGCTACTGATATCAACAAATGCGCATTTCAGTTTAACACTTTGAGTGCCAGGGACGTCATAACTAGTTTTATTAGCCCCCCCACTGAGTGCCACGGACGACAAATATCGTTTTATTGTTTTATTAGCGATCTGAAATCATATTTCATCAACCGAGTCTCCCGTTGGTACAGCAGCCCCTACAGGAGCTCAGAATGGGAAAAAAGCGCCCCCTATCGTCTATCCCTGTGTAACTGCAGGTCAGTCGCTCTGTAGATATGTAGGAGCGGAGCCAGCTGGTAAGAAGTCTGATCAACATGGAAGTCATCGCGGGACGGGAATCTGCCTGGAATATATATTTACAGCAGCCAATACTCAAATCAATAAGCGTGATCGATATTTGGAATGGCGATCAGGAAGTGGAATGATCTTTTTGGAGAACATCTGATCTGAGATAAGGAATCTATTTTACCAGTCTTGGGATAATCAGAGTTGTATTCGCCCTATGTGTGATGTGGCTGTTTGTGCGCGATTGCTGATGTGGAAATAAGAGAATCGATTTTTCAGATCGCCTCTATAGCGTGCATACGTACACATATACTATCGATAATCTAGCGTTTATTTGAAAACGATTCACAAATAGGCCGAAAAATAACAACGTTTTTGTGTATTCTAGAATATTCCAGTAAATTTCTTTTATCATGGAATCTTTATATTTTCCTTAAACGAGGGCTTTTCAAAACGCTATAAAACGAAAATGAACGATAAAAAACGATCCGCTTTGACAATGTTGACTGGAAAACGAGTAATTGATAAGCGACGGGCAGATTAGACACATAGATTAGGCGTTTTGTATTTTATTTTTTTATTCTTTTTTTCAAACATAGATTAGGCGTTTTGTATTTTATTTTTTTATTCTTTTTTAAAACAAACATATAAACAAACATGACAACACACGATAAGATATACAAGCATTAATTGTCAGGGCACATCCAATGGGATCACCTTTTGGTTAGTTGTTTTATATAAGATATACCCATAATACCTGTTATCTAAAAAAAAAACCCTACATACATATGCTCAGCTCGAACCCCCCCCTCCCGGACCCCACCTTGAGAAGTACCTCCACTATCCCTCGCACCTAACCAGACACTACCATTATAAGCTAGCTTTTATTCTCTCCACCACTTCTAACCACATTGACATTTTGGATTCATTGAGACCCAGAATTCTTGCTGTAGATATTTCATGGTAAATTACATCGAGATATGTAAGAAACCAAACTTTACGGCACATTTTTTCCGGTTGAAACCAGCGTGATGCGATCAGCTTTTTGGCTACTGTGATACCCGATACAACCAATCTCTTTAGCTGTGGATTCACTGCAAACTCAAAAACATCATTCAACAGCAATACCGAGGGGTGTACAGGTATATTCCAAGATACGAGTTTTGATATTTGTTGGGTCACATCTTTCCAGAATGCCTTAACTGGTGAGCAGTCCCAATACATGTGCATAAATGTCCCTTCGTCCCCATTTGTACATTGGGTGCATTTGGAATCTTGTTTGAGCCCCATTCGGCACAGTCTTATAGGAGTCAAGTATGTCCTGTGAATATAGTTAAGATTGATTTGTTGATGATCCGGGTTCCTTGATGTAAGTCGGACATTTGCCCAGGCTCCTTGCCAATCAAAGTCATTTTCCAGGTCTGGTATATCCCTCCTCCAGACAGAGTCAAGTTGGAGGGTTTCATACGAGGACGTTAGTAATTGATGATAAAATTCTGAAACAAAACCTCTCGATGTCTCTCTTGAGTAGAAGAATTTGTGGTATCTGTGGTGTTCAATTGGTCTGTCTAATGGAACACCGTGAGACTTCAAACATAGCTCTAACTGTTTGTGAAAAAGCCATGTGGACTTGGTGAGATTAAATTTTTTGCGTATTTCTTTATCACTACAAAAACCCTGTTTGTTAAAAATATCCCCTAATGAGTGTATGCCTTGCTCTTCCCATATAGGGAATCTTATAGGTCGTTTTCCAATTAAGAGAGCATTGTTATTGAATAAGGGAGTATGGTTGTGCCATTCTTGTGGGTTAGATTAGGCGTTTTTAAGCTAACATTGAAGTGAATGGTGGCATTCAACGGGTAAATCAAGGTTAAGCATTGGCTCTGAAAGTGTTAAGAATGATAGGGATGCGCCAGCATGAGACCTCCGTTAGATAGGTAGCTCACGTTAACGAAATGCCCCCATAAATAGTTCACTTTATTTAATACATGATGCAGTCTAACGTCATCTAGCCGGCTAGCAGTAGCTACAGATGGCTCCTGATATCAATGTCTTATAACATAATTGACATTATTCGTTTTTGCAGCTGAACATTGGCTAATTAGCCATCATGCTTCATAACACGTTTCAGACCCTGTTGAACTATTGCTCTGACTGGGGACGCTGAGGGCATGTTGAATGTGATTTGACCAAAGCAGAGTATACACACAGACAGTGGAGCTGTTTGCAGATAGCGAGCATTTTGACTTGTTGCGGGGTGGCGATGTCTTGCAGATAATACAACTACAAGTATAATTATATAATATATATATTTTATATAAAAAAATAGTATATATATATATATATATATTTTTTTTTTAAACCAAAAACGATCAGTATCGGTATCGGCCGATATGGCTCATAGACGATCGGTGATCGGTATCGGTGGCAAAAAACGTGATCGGGGCATCCCTAGTACTGTAACATACACAGTATTTCTGACACTGGGTATAGATTCCCTGAGATCCATAGATGTCTCTAGAATCAGATACCAAGAACATGCAAATGGACCATTACATTTCTTTTAAGTCTGTAAATCTTAAAAATATATTTTTTTTTAATTTTTTTAAATGTTTGCGTTAATTTTCATAGCGTGATAATTATCTGTGTAATTAATTAATCTAATTAACATAAACTGACAGCCCTACTATTAATATACCAGCCCCAGGTCTACAGCACTGTGCTAATACAGCTCACTCAGAAAGTCCTTCAGAAGACGAGACGGACCACACTGAATTCTACACAGACTGACCGATCACACTGCAGTCTACACAGGAAGAAATTAATAATACAGACTGACGGATCATATATGGATATATTGTGTCAAACCTCTGTCATTGTACTGTTATAACACTTGAAAATGGTGTAAGCTGGTACATTCAAAGCCCACTAGATGGGATTTCATCCTCTCTCTGTTGAATGTGATATGTGCTTAATTAATGAAGAAAGAACATGTGTACCAGGCAGATTTCATAATTCATTTATTAGTTTGCACTTTGTACATCTGTACCTATGCCTCTGAATTTGTACATACTTCTTTTGGTAAAAGGTTTTCTATAAACGGGACAATGGTTTCAACCCCTCTGAATTTTGTCTTAATTTATAATCTAATACATGGATGTATAATATACTTCATGCTAATACATCATCTAATTTTGAATATTGTCATCTTAAAGAAGTAATCGATTCACATCAGAATTCATTTTATTACTATGATCTTTAAAGGTGCTATAGATAACATTCAGCCACTAGATGTCACACTAGAGCACCAGCATGTAAGACCAAAACAATGGTGTGCTTACATAGGGTACGATAATTATTGTAATTATGGTACGCTGTACTGTCAATCTAGTTTATACTCGTTCTTAGGTCGCTTTCACACAGGGGCTGTTTGGTCCGGACTTTCGGACCAGAATTCGATAGTCGGGTTTTTCGGGTTTGTGTGAATGCGTGTCGAACTCGGTTCGCGGACCAAACAGGCGAACTCTGGTCCGCCTGAAAACGTCGGTCTCGGTTCGGCTTCATCGAACCAAACGCGAACCAAATATAGGAAGTGCTTATTATTACCACTGCTCGCAGCACTCACTGCAAAACAAGCACACTGCATCTATCTATCTATCTATCTATCTATCTATCTAACTGTGCATCTTGGGAAGAAGGAAGAAAAAACGCGGCTTATTATTACCGAGGCGCACACGGCATTGGATCAATGGATCAATGCCACGTCAATACTATTATTACCTACCACTGCTCGCAGCATTCATTCACTGCAAAACAAGCACACTGCATCTATCTCTATCTATATATCTGTGCATCTTGGGAAGAAGGAAGAAAAAACGCAGCTTATTATATTATTAATAAAACAGCTACTTGTGGGCACTCATAAAAACACTGTGGTGTACAAGTTGTTTAGCGAGAGGATGGTGGTAATGTGCTTCAATAGAACAATGGATCAATGCCATGTCAAAACTCGCCTCCGCTCCGCTGATCTGGAGGACTCGCAGTCCACACACAGACACACACATGCACGCGTGCGCGCGCACACACAGGCTCGCAGCCACACACACATTTCCACTGTCCAATAGACGAGCGCCCTTTTCGACCGCGTGACATTGTTCAGAAGGTTCGGTCCGCCTCACAGATTTCTATGTGAACGCAGGCGAACCAAATGAAGAATGCAACAATGTTGCAACTTCACCCCCAGAACCGCACCGAGTCCACCAAAACTATATGTGAAAGCGACCTTATACACATATTTTAGGTTGAGAAAGTTGACGAGCGAGTGAGTCGACATTTTCTTTTAGAAAACGGGAGCAGAGAAACTGGGACCATCACGTAGCAGCACGTTTATCCAATCGGATGCATGCAGAGAGGGGATACATGCACGCAACATGTAAATAACATACATTTCGGACCCGCCAACATTCTTAAAGTGATAAATTCATCTATCACTAATGTTTGGGGAGGAAAAGCAATACTTTTATCCCACACCTTTTTCTGGATGTATTATTGTTATACAATACTCTACACACAAGGATGTAACTAACTCCAATCTTCTCTCATAATGACAAACTGGTTAAAGAGATGATTTGCCAAAAGTGGGTGTATTTCTTTAACCCTTCGAGACCCACACAGACCCATTTTAATATTTGTTTAGGGGGTGGGGTCTATTTGTCAAGTCTTTCTAGTCATCAATCTGTAATAAATAGTTTATAGTGTATAGGGGGTTAGAACATTATGATCAAAGTATACAATGGCCTTTTCCATGCTCAATTATGTCATAGGTTGTTGCAGCAATATTTGGGTTGATACCATTTGGTAAGAAATTTCATTTTTTTTACCACTAGTGAATTGATAAACATGGCTAGACATCCCTCCAAAATACCACATTGACCTTCTGAGACATGCAAAAGCGCTTGTGGGTCTACGTGTCAGAGTGAACATACTGGTTTTATGAAACTAGACAACCTTTTTGTTTTTTGATACCAAATCACAGCATGAATATTCTACTTCCCACTACCACCCATGTTATCACATCCCTCTTGTCCCAGAGACCAGTCCTCACCATGTTATCACATCCCTCTTGTCCCAGAAACCAGTCCTCACCATGTTATCACATCCCTCTTGTCCCAGAGACCAGTCCTCACCATGTTATCACATCCCTCTTGTCCCAGAAACCAGTCCTCACCATGTTATCACATCCCTCTTGTCCCAGAAACCAGTCCTCACCATGTTATCACATCCCTCTTGTCCCAGAAACCAGTCCTCACCATGTTATCACATCTCTCTTGTCCCAGAAACCAGTCCTCACCATGTTATCACATCTCTCTTGTCCCAGAAACCAGTCCTCACCATGTTATCACATCTCTCTTGTCCCAGAAACCAGTCCTCACCATGTTATCACATCTCTCTTGTCCCAGAAACCAGTCCTCACCATGTTATCACATCCCTCTTGTCCCAGAAACCAGTCCTCACCATGTTATCACATCCCTCTTGTCCCAGAAACCAGTCCTCACCATGTTATCACATCTCTCTTGTCCCAGAAACCAGTCCTCACCATGTTATCACATCTCTCTTGTCCCAGAAACCAGTCCTCACCATGTTATCACATCTCTCTTGTCCCAGAAACCAGTCCTCACCATGTTATCACATCCCTCTTGTCCCAGAAACCAGTCCTCACCATGTTATCACATCTCTCTTGTCCCAGAAACCAGTCCTCACCATGTTATCACATCCCTCTTCTCCCAGAAACCAGTCCTCACCATGTTATCACATCCCTCTTGTCCCAGAAACCAGTCCTCACCATGTTATCACATCCCTCTTGTCCCAGAAACCAGTCCTCACCATGTTATCACATCTCTCTTGTCCCAGAAACCAGTCCTCACCATGTTATCACATCCCTCTTGTCCCAGAAACCAGTCCTCACCATGTTATCACATCTCTCTTGTCCCAGAAACCAGTCCTCACCATGTTATCACATCTCTCTTGTCCCAGAAACCAGTCCTCACCATGTTATCACATCTCTCTTGTCCCAGAAACCAGTCCTCACCATGTTATCACATCTCTCTTGTCCCAGAAACCAGTCCTCACCATGTTATCACATCCCCCTTGTCCCAGAGACCAACATTGCCCATCAACTTTGTCTTCAAAAGTTGCTCCTGTATAATGAGCCTTAGGTTGGTGATCCGCTGGATAACTGGGCAACATGATGGGTCAATGTGCTTGCCAACACAGGGTAACATGTACAATTCAAATGTATCTGGGCACCAAGAGGTTAACGTGCAATCAGTACAAACATGTTGAGACCTTCACTTGTCCAACGTTGCCCAACAATGTTGTCCAATAAGTTGGCCAGGTGATACAATGTGCAACGTTCCAGGGCAACATTACTCCAGCAGATTGTTCCAGGGTAACATTACTCCAGCAGATTGTTCCAGGGTAACATTACTCCAGCAGATTGTTCCAGGGCAACATTACTCCACAGATTGTTCCAGGGCAACATTACTCCAGCAGATTGTTCCAGGGCAACATTACTCCAGCAGATTGTTCCAGGGCAACATTACTCCAGCAGATTGTTCCAGGGTAACATTACTCCACAGATTGTTCCAGGGCAACATTACTCCAGCAGATTGTTCCAGGGCAACATTACTCCACAGATTGTTCCAGGGCAACATTACTCCAGCAGATTGTTCCAGGGCAACATTACTCCAGCAGATTGTTCCAGGGTAACATTACTCCAGCAGATTGTTCCAGTGCAACATTACTCCAGCAGATTGTTCCAGGGTAACATTACTCCACAGATTGTTCCAGGGCAACATTACTCCAGCAGATTGTTCCAGGGCAACATTACTCCACAGATTGTTCCAGGGTAACATTACTCCAGCAGATTGTTCCAATGCAACATTACTCCAGCAGATTGTTCCAATGCAACATTACTCCAGCAGATTGTTCCAATGCAACATTACTCCACAGATTGTTCCAGGGCAACATTACTCCAGCAGATTGTTCCAGGGTAACATTACTCCAGCAGATTGTTCCAGGGTAACATTACTCCACAGATTGTTCCAGGGCAACATTACTCCAGCAGATTGTTCCAGGGTAACATTAGTTACAGCCCTAAGGATGGCCTGGTCTGGTCTATCAGCCCTAAGGATGGCCTGGTCTGGTCTATCCGCCCTAAGGATGGCCTGGTCTGGTCTATCAGCCCTAAGGATGGTCTGGTCTATCAGCCCTAAGGATGGCCTGGTCTGGTCTATCAGCCCTAAGGATGGCCTGGTCTGGTCTATCAGCCCTAAGGATGGCCTGGTCTGGTCTATCAGCCCTAAGGATGGTCTGGTCTATCAGCCCTAAGGATGGCCTGGTCTGGTCTATCAGCCCTAAGGATGGCCTGGTCTGGTCTATCAGCCCTAAGGATGGCCTGGTCTGGTCTATCAGCCCTAAGGATGGTCTGGTCTATCAGCCCTAAGGATGGCCTGGCCTCATCTATCAGCCCTAAGGATGGCCTGGTCTGGTCTATCAGCCCTAAGGGAGATGATACACGAGACAACACTTTTCTAAGCAATGTAGATTGAAAAAACTAACCTTGTTTTACTATTATGTACTATGTTATTATGCTTATACTATCTACTATGTTCTATGCCTATACTACTACCTACTATGCTAATATATACTATACTACTTTGTCTGTACTACTATGCACTCAAGAGTGTAGCACTCAAGTTTGGCACTGTTTGACCAACAATTCCACTGACCCTTAGATGCCAGAGATGTACCCCCTCCTGCTGACTTGTACACTATTTGTAAGTCGCTTTTGATAGAAGCGTTAACTAAATGACTAAATGCATTTGCAACGCTCCTAGTGCAAGACAGTGGACTAAAGCAACAACGCCTTGACAGAATGCAGATTGACTGGTTGACAGTTATCTGCTGGGTATCCTTCCAACATGTCTAACCTGTTCCCTTGATTTCTCTCTATCACTCTCTCTCTATCATTCCCTCTTTCTCTATATCACTCCCTCTCTTTCTCTATCACACTTTTTCTCTATCACTCCCTCTCTCTTTCTCTCTCTGACCCTCCCTCTCTACATCGTTCTCCTTTTACAGATGCCCAGAGAAGGAGAAAGGCTGCTAAGAGGAGTTGCTCCACCATAGAAAGATGGACAGAGGGTTGGATGGACGGATGCATCGATGGATAGACCTAGACTAAGGAGAAGAGGACGGGTCACAGAAGTTGTTCCACACTGGGAGACTAGGCTACTTCTTGCATGTTATTTGACTCTCAGTGGTAATGAGGAAACTGTTTAACGTTTCTATGACATCACCGACCCATCCTCTTCTTATGCTTCTAGATCTAGACTAGGGTCTTACAATAGAACAGGGATGACAGGCTGTCCAGATGCTCAGAGAGCCCTATCCTAACTCCATCTAATTTCAAACCACAGCTGGTTCAGAGATGACACCAACGACAACAAGTGCCTTAAGCCTAGAAAGCGTTCCCTTAACTAGAGCCTACTCAAATATATTTATATATACATTCAAGTATTAGAAATAATTGAGGTGTGCTTGATGAATCTTTCCAGACTTTAAACTGCCTCTGAAGTCGCCATATAAAGTGGATGGAGATGAGGATCAGTCCCTTTGGGGGAAACGGCTGTTCAAAGTCGATTAATAATGAAAACAATGATTTAACAATCTGCTTTAATTATTAAGTCTTGGAGCATTTACTAGTAGAAAAAACGCAAAGTTTTAACAGACTGCTTTAATTATTAAAAGTCTTGGAGCATTTAATAGTGGAAACACAATGGGCCTCATTCACCAATACTCTTATTATTTTTCTTATATTCTTTCTTACCCGTCTGTTGAGAGAAAAATAAGAAAAGCCACCGCCACATTCATCAAGCCGTTCTTAAAGTCCAAATCCGTTCTTACCCAGGTGTGTTGAATGATGAATCCCACCTGTTCTTAAATTGAAATGCGCGTTCGTGCTCAATTAATTTGCATACAGACACGCCTCGCCTGCTCCTTATAAGGCGAATGAGGCGTCTGCAAAACAGCTTGAGAGGTTCGAATGTTGTTCCATTCAACAGGATAAATAAACAGCTTAGCGAGGCAGCCCTAGCGCACATCCGAGTGCACACAAACGCATGTCTCACGACTCTGTGTGTGTGTGTTCCTGTGAGTTGCTCATCACGTGTGTGCGTGTTAATCTGATGACAAATAGACTTATACTTGTACTTATACGTATACGTACTGTATAGTGCAAAATAAATCGTTCCAGTAAAGTAGGCTTTGTCAATACTGAACGACTGCGTGCTTGTCAAGAACCAATCGTGCAGTAGGTTGGGAAATACCAGATCTGTCACCTGTCATCTCTCTCTGAAAGGTCCCTGTGGCTAAAACCCTGAGTGCGCTCAGAACTTGTAGGTGTGGAGGAGAGGAGAGGAGAGGAGAGGAGAGGAGAGGAGAGGAGAGGTACGGTCAGAGCATCTAACTGTTCTAACAGCTATATATAATCCATTTCAGAAGCAGAACACACGTAGGCGGCTGGGTGGCGCAGTGGGCAAGGCGCTCGCCACTAACGCAGGATATGCTGGTATCGAGCCCAGCTCTCGGTGTTGCTACCGGCTTGGCCGGCCGTCATACTAACACAATTGGCAGTGTTAGAGGGTGGGAAAGCCGGTGGGTGGGTATTGGACGTTGTGGACAGCGACTCCTACAGGTTGGTTGGGTGACGCCTGTACAGCAGAAACGGGAAGTATCCGGGGCAGCGTGAGCCTCCCACGCGTTACTCCTCGCCACAGAGTTCGAGCTGTCTGGTGAAAAGATGCGACAGGCTGCCTCCTCGTGTACCGGAGGGGACACGTGATGCAAGGATTCTATCCTCACTACAGCCGACCAGTGGGAGGCATAGTCTAGCAACGTTCAAGACAGGGGAGGGAAGAATTGGAATTACAAAATTGGGATGGGAGAAAAAATGTAAAAATAAGGAGAAAAAGTGGATAAAAAAAAAGAAGCAGAACACACGCAATAAGTTATAATAATAATAATAATTATTGAAAAGTTCTGGGTTTATAAAGTCGTATTTGGGGGCAATTAACCAATGGTTTGCTTTCAACCCATGAACTCCTTCCTCTCACCTTTTTATATATTATATTTATTTTCTCTACTAAAACTGTATTGTTTGTTTTGTAAAGTGTCTTTGAGCATTAGGAAAAGCACTATATAAATCTGATGTATTAATATTATTATGAATGGTAGGCTTTTTTAAATGTTTCTCATCTGGGTAAGAGTGCTCTCAACCACTCTTAGAATTTGGTCTTGCCTAAGAGAATGAGGCCCAATGTCTCTGAGCAGAATGGTGCTATGAAGATTGATTTGATTCTTATTCTACACCAGTATTGAGATGGATATCCAGATGAGCTGGGCTGACGTACAGTAGTAGATGTATTGTCAGAAATGCTAAACAGTATTGAGAAAACACTCCAGTAAAATGTTTCCATTGACATTTCAACCGCATTTTAAGTGGATGTAGAACGGTAACGCTTTGAATATTCAAAATGGGGTTCTTCAGATAAATCTTGTTCTCATGATTTCCCCCCCCAAATATTGTGATATTTTTATATATATTCAACTACTCTGTCTCCACTCCACTGAGGCTGACTGATGTGGGTTGAATGGAGCAGTATTTTAGGATGTAGTATTACAGACAGCATCACCCACGCCATTAACGCATTCGGCGCCAGACCCGAGATATCCCGGGTTTAACTCTCCATCGCTTGAGCACCAAACCCGAGAAAAGTCTGGTTTTAATCGTTATTTCTTTTATTCGCTATAACCATTAATAATTCATCCATCCAGCCTGATGTTATCATTGGGAATGGCTCTGAGATCGCAAACGCCAATACCGCCGCCTAACTACTTGCGGCCGCTATTGCACTCCATTTCAAGCGATGTGGTTTTTTTCTCGGCCGAGCTGCGGTGTGGGGGCGGGTTCTAAACACTCCGGCAAAACAAACACTTATAGGGATGGCATCGACGCCCGTTCATGTGCAATGCTGGATAACGTTGGACCCACGATCGCAATCAGTATTTGGAATGGCGATCAGATAATTGGATTATTCTTTTTGCAGTACATCAGAGACGAGGTAAGGACTATATGTTATCAATCTTGCGTTGATCCGATACAGCGCGTCTCTGTAATGTACTGTGTAATGTATGCCGTTGGTGGCGCTCGAAGCATAGAAAAACGACCCCCCCCCCCCACCCTTTCATGCATGCATGATGAAACATAATACTGATAATATAGCGTTGATTTCAGATTGATTCAATAATCAGGCGAGAAATGGCACGATTTATAATGAAATGCAGTAAAGCGCTGTTTGCCGGAGTTTCCTGGGATTACACAGAATTACTCTAAAACTATACTCATATTCACCACGGTATGAAAACGGAAATGTATGGATGAAAAAAAAAATCTGTTTTTTGCATGTTGACCGGAAGAAACTCACTGACAATCGACGTTATTAGATCTATAGCTATAATATTTAATATAGGTTTAGCACTGCAAACACCGGAATGTATCCCCATTGAACAGAGTGCTGGCACACAACGGCCCAACGCCCATAGCGACCTCTGGCGCTGAACCTGTTAAGTAACACAAGATGTGTCATCCCAAAGTACACAAACAAATTTGATGCATCTTGTTAAAGTGTGTACTAAGTGTACTACTTCTTGAAACAGGTTCAAAGCTGTCCTCTTTGTTATTTAATTTAGAGCAACCCATTTTAATATGGTACTGTCTTTTAATTTATGTAGCCGGATGGAATTTAAGATTTGATTTTTATAAAGATGATGGGAACAATGAATGTGGTCAAATGAAAAATGAGATCTAAGGAATCGGATATGAATCTGGTCTTTAAATGGACTGCATGTACAGTATATAACAAGCTTTTATTCAAAGTGATTTACAACTTATGCCTCACATTCACCCGTTCGCTCTCATATTTACGGTGGAGGCAACCGTGCAATGTGCCAACTTGCTCATAGGGAGTAGTTAGGGGTTAAGTGTCTTTGCTCAAGGACACTTCAACATACCGCCAGGATCAAACTGGGAACCTTCTGATTTCCAGAGGAGCGCTCTACCTCCTGAGCCACTGTAGCCCCCAATCTTTAAACTGTGTTCTCCCTCTGTTATTCCTCAATGCTCGCATTGCAAACTGAATCAACAGTTCATCAAGGGCGACAGTGGCTCAAGAGGTAGAGCGGTCGTCTGGTAATCAAAAGGTTCCCAGTGCGATCTCGGCTCCTGGCAGCATGTCATGTCAGCAAGTCTCCTTGAGCAAGACACTTAACTCCTTGCATGGTTGCCTCCACTGTCTGTGTGTGAATGTGAGTGAATGGGTGAATGTGTGGCATAAGTTGTAAAGTGCTTTGGACAAAATCTGATATATAAATGCAGTCCATTTACCAATCCATTTATATGCATACTAAATAGTATGGAGTATTTATGACCGTGTTTGCTAGATTGCAGGATTTGACTCCTCCCATTATCCCTCCATCACAATGGTCTAAGCCCTTATACACTAAACTTCCAAACCAAAACACAATGTTTATTAAAGATTTAAGACTAGAGAAACTTGATGCACTGTGCTGAGCTGCATCTCAAAATAATCTTCAGATTCCAGCTTTCAGATGATGCCACCACTTCTATGTGGCATCTACTGTTAACCTGCTATCTCCCCCTAAAGATCCACTGCCCCCCCTAAAATAGACAGAAATTGGTGTCTCAGCGGGTCAGCAGGTGGGAGCAGGACATCCTGAACCAAGGTATTCATGTTCCTCAGGCATCTGTTGCCGGACCTGTGAGCCTGCCGCCATACACTGCTGGACCGGCTAAACTCAAAGGCAGACAACTGCATCCAGGCATCCCACAGAGCACCCCACCACCACCAGCACCTCCACCACCAGCAGCCCTCCTTACACTGCAGCCTGCAACACGCAACATACCTGGCCGAAGGTTCATACTTCCTGCCATTCAGTGCCGTACAGGAGCCCCTCAGGTGTCACTCAACAACAGACCCCACAGCTACCAGAGGGAGAGAGAGACGATAACGCATGGTGTTCTGTCTGTCTACCTGCCTAAACTACATGGGGTGGGTGTTTGGAGATAAAGGGAAAGAGGGAGGAAGGAGAAAAGGTGAATTATATTGTGATGTGGGAAAGGAGATTAGAAGAAGGGAGGTGCACTGTTAAAAAAATTATCTAAGTAAATTAATTAAGCTCCTTTATTACATGGCGTTTTCACATTCGCCGAAATGCTTGCTTGTGATTGGTCAACAGCCCCCCGACAGCGGTCATTATTTTTCAATAATGACCGCTGTTTTTTCAATAATGACCGCAGTGCGCAGCTGTTGGCAATCAAGCCCACATCAGTGCAGCAAATCAGACACACCTGCCGCGCTGCACTGACAGCGGAGTGTCAGCCGAGCCAGAACAGAGGCTGCCCGCGATAATAATAATCACTTTATTTGGGCTGACAGAGCCACAGAACAACTGCGATTTGTCAAATGAATTAGGTATATTGTTAGTAAGTTAGCCATGTAATAAGCGGGATAATGTATAGCCTACTCGGTCATTGTCGCAAAATAATTGACCTTCACTACGTTTAAAACACCTCGGCGCGGCGCCTCGGTATTTTAAACTCCGTGTCGGTCAATTATTTTGCGACAATGACCTCGTAGCCATACATTATCCCTTACGTAATCTGACAATGTCCTAATGTCTGGTCCTAGCCAGGTTTTGCCAGGCTAATGAGCCTAAGAGGAAAAAGGAGTTGCCATTGACATGTACATTATCATGGCTGATGTTTCCTAGCTTGTCGATAAGACAACTTGGTTCTAAAAGAATATATATGGCATCTGTTGTTTAAGACCCGTTTCTCTGAGGTCATTATGAATTGAAAATGGGGGACCCTGGTGTAAACCAGACGAAAGTATTTCTCTGGTCTGCATCCCCTTAACAATGTGTGTATTGAGCCCTACTGTATTGTACCCATTCTGCAATCTGTTAATACAATTTTCAATCAATCAAGGTTAGAGGTGATTCTAATCTAGTCCCATGTGGCTTCAAAGCTACAAACCTCCATCTGCACTCTATCACTCCCCCTAGCGGTGTCTGTCGGGTGGTGCTCCCATCATGCCTGAGGCAGGTCAGTGTCTGGAGTATCAACACCTACAGTTTATTGTAGTTTACTGTATAATGTGACTGAAAAAGGAATTAAATATTCATGAGCTTTATATATATTTTTTAATAAAATGTGTAATACTGAACTTTGTCAATATTTTAGATGCAACGCATTTAAAATAGATAAAACATGACACTAATTCACGCACTTGCTCACTCTGCCCCTAGTGGCGGCTCACATGCATGACACTTTTGGTCATGCATGTGAGAATGTTTGGCAGCTCTGACTATTAACACTTTGGGTGCCGGGAAACGCTTAAACACGTCATTCCCGGCCATGCTCAAGTTGCCGAAGACGCTTTACAGCGTCTTTAATATCAATATTTCAAAAATCTGGGATCGGATTCATATGTCCCCTCCGCTGGCCTGAGAGCCTAAATATTAAAGGCAACCAACTTGTGTCTAACCACGCCCAACTTGCGTCTAGCCACGCCCCCGCGGCGACGCGGCAGCAGCAGAGCGGAGCGGCCGAGCTCCGTCGCGGCAGCATTATATGCCAGTAACCGCCCCTTATTCAGTATCCAGAACTAGCTCAATTGGCAAGGCTGCATGGCTGTGGATCCTACGGCTCGTTGCTGGCTAGTTTGATTCCCTTCAATTTTTTATTTTATTTTTTTTTAACGTGCATTCGCATTCTTTCGCTGTTAAGTTTAGGCATAACTTTAAGCATTGTTTCGGAGTTGGTTAAGGTTAGGCATTGTTTCGGAGTTGCTTAAGGTTAGAAGGGTTAAGTTTAGGCGCTGTTAAGGAGCTGGTTATGGTTAGAGTTTGACTTAGAGAATGGCAATATTTTTTAACGTGCATTCATTCTCACTCACATCACCCTGCATCTGCAGGAGCTCATTGAAAGCCTTAGTCACTTCAGGGAAAGCCTTCCAAGTCTGCCATGCTGTTTTCTTTCCTCTTCCAGCAAATGCTGAGACTGTGTCACATCCTGTGAGCGCGTGGAACAATGGGAGAGCAGCACAGGTACTTGGACCCAGCTTGTTGGCTATTTCATGAACGTCAATATATCTGAGGTTGGTTCCACTACCAAGAGTAATCCACATTTCCTCTGGCTTGATCTTCCTAAACATGGCCATCGGTGTCAACAGTATGAATTAGGGATGCACCGATATGAAAATTGGCCGCCGATACCGATACCGATTGTTCAACTAACACTATCGGCCGATACCGATACCGATATTTGTATATTTGTATATAAGTATTTGTAAAAAAAAAAAAAAATCTTTTTCTTTTTTTTTTATTAATATATATATATATTTTTTTTTAATGAAACTACTGTATATTTGTATGTGTATGTTTGTATTTGTAGGCCTCTTTACTTACTTAAAAAAAGGAAACATCAAGAAATATGTTTATGGTATCACTATCTCTCTCCCAGTATCGTCTTGCGGCCTGCAGAGGGATACTATTTTCTCAACCAGAGCTTTCAACCAATGCAATGGAACCATTCTTGCGGCCTGCAGCGGGATACTATTCTCTCAACCAGAGCTTTCAACCAATGCAATGGAACCATTTTGATTGACAGTCGATTCGGCCAATTACGCCACACCGCTAGCACCCACCTCCTGCTGTCCTTACCACCAATCGGCAAGCGTTTATACATTTTTCTACTTCCGGGCATGCCGCCATTGTTCTGTTTGCGAGAGCACTGCAGAAGAACACACTTAACGTAGCTACGTTAGCTGCCCGGCCCGGCGCCCGCCGACTGGCGCTCCACGCGTGACCAAATGAGACATAATGATTTTACTGCAACAAATGTTATAATAAAACAAAGCCTTTCTATACATTTGTCTGGTTGAAAACGTTATTAACAGATTGCAGAATGTGTAGTTGGGTACGGAATGAGCAACGGAATGGAACCGAGCTATGAACGGACTAACGGAGTAATGCCTTGTTTACAGCTATCTTCGGGTAAATAATATGCTTGTTATTGAACGTGTAACACTTCATTTTAACAGCAGATACTTTCTTAAATGCCATCTTCCCGAGAGAGGGTGTTGACAGGGAGTTGTGTTATTAATAGCATTGAACAGCTAACCGAAAGCTAGCGTTAACTATTGTTAAAGGTTTAGCCATAACGTTACCGTGGCTAAAGTTGGGGCTATTAATAATGCAGCAATAATGGCTGCAGACCTGCAAGCAAAGTACAGCAAGTTGACAAAGGAGTATTCCAACGCAAATGTCCGTGTAACACTAACTATATAACGCTAATGCCACAAAACGAATGCCTTGTTAATCATAAGTACTAGTTACTTTGATGCAGTAGCTTGTGTGTGTGTGTGCGGGACGGCGGGCGTTGTGCACTGCAGGTAGGTCGCGAGTGAATATTTTTTTTTGCCTTTTGACGCTACACAAATTGATGGGTATTTATCGGCGACTGCTATCGGCACATTTGAGCTTATCGGCCGATAGGCCGATAGCAGTCAACAAGGCACTTATCGGCCGATACCGATACCCGACCGATATATCGGTGCACCCCTAGTATGAATAGTCATGAACCTGGCCACGTCCCCCGCCAATTCAGAGACCCTTCCCTGCACCCCTCCTTCCCTCAGTCTTCCTTGGTCAGCTCTCTTCTCACCCTGCTCCCATCCGTAATCCTGTACCACCATCTAGTGGACTACTTCCGCTACTGCCGCTGTTGGTGGTTATTCATGCTTGTCTTGTCTTATCAATCTGTCTTTTGTCGTTAATGTAATCTCTGTCATGTTGTCCATGTTGCCTACTTTGCTTCCTGGCCTGGTCTAGTGTGTTGTCTCTTGTGTGTGTATGTATTTGTTATTCAGTCCTGTCATGTATTTGGTGTCACTTTAGTTTGTCAGCTTGTGTCTCTGCCCATGTGTGCCTCGTTGTTAATTAGTCTCCCTATATATGCTGTGCTTCCCTGTTACTCCCTTGTCGGTTCGTCATCAGTGTTTCCTGTATCCTGTTAACCTGTCTCTGGTCTGTACCCTGTACGCTGCTTAGCTGTTCGTTCCTGTCTCATTCTTTCCCGTCATCGTGTTTCCCCCCGTGCTAATGAGTTTTTGTATTTTGTTCTCTGCCAGCACTGCTGAGGTTTTGGTTCGTGTTTTGTAGTGTACCTTATTGCTGCCTTGTGAATACAAGTAAAGCCTTTCTTTGAACTACACCCCGTCGTGTCCTGCCTGTCTCTCTCTTCTCGTCCTGTTCTGCATTTTGGGTCCACACCACCACCTAACCGTAACACCAAGCCGCATCTTCCCTCCTTGAGATAAAGATGGTGGTGCTTCCTGGTTTTCATGACTGAAGAACTGATCCAGATTGCCATCACGTGTTTGGCAAGCCATATACAGCCGCGAGAAGAGATTGCAATCACGCTTCAGTGCTTCGAGTTGTATCTTCTGCTTTGACTGTGTTTTCACTGGTCGGCAGCTGAACGGAGGCAATTTGTTCTTGGGCAGGGTATCTGTGACTGGCTTTGTTTGCTGCTCCAGGCGTTCTTCCACAAAGGTCTTGTACTGTTGTGCACCATGGGACTCCACTTTCCTTACTGTGTCTGCAACTGATGAACTCATGATGTCTTTAGCGTCAAGCACCAGGAGATCCTGACTCTTCAAGAAATGGGTTCCCTATCTCTTCGATCACTGCTGTGAGGGACCTAACATGTTTTATGAAGGTTTCTTGCACTGCTGGCTGCTGCTCGTGGTGACGCTTTTCACTTTCTGGGGTGCTTTCATTCTCGAAATCTGTAATCATTCTGGCTATTTCTGGACCTGCCACCATCCAGCGATGCAGTGCCCCAGGATTCTCTGTCAGGCCAACTGCTCCACCAGATCCTTTGATGAGTGCGTTCTGTTTCGTGGCAATGGTCAATTGCAATAGCAGAGAATTTGTGACTTGTTTTATGCACAACAAACGTTCCAACACGGAACTCCTCCAGGATGGCTGGATGTTTATCAGAGAGGACCATCATGTCACAGACATGCACTGATAGCCACCTGGAGTAATGAGTGTGGTCCAGAGCAAACATCCAGGGTAGTAGCTGTGTGAGGGTTTCCACATAGAGCTGAAAGTTGCCCTCCTGCAGTGATCTGACGAGGACAACAGCCTGCTCTTGAACATTGGTAAAACCAAGGAGCTGATCGTGGATTATAGGAGAGGACAGCAGGAGACACGCACACCACTGAGGATAAACGGGGCTACCGTGGACAGGGTGAGCAGCTTTATGTACCTGGGGGTCCACATCTCAGAGGATCTGACATGGTCAACACACATAGACACTGTCGTAAAAAAGGCGAAGCAGCGCCTCTACCACCTGAGACAGTTAAGGAAGTTCAGAGTATCTGGGAAGATACTCCAGTCCTTCTACTCCGGAGCTGTAGAGAGCATCTTGACTGGAAACATCACTGCCTGGTACGGAAACAGCACGGCACAGGACAAGAAGGCCCTACAGAGAGTGGTGCGCTCAGCCGAGCGTACCGCGGTTATTGCACTACCTCCCCTGCAGGTTCTATACAACAAGAGGTGCAAATCCAGAGCCTGCAGAATAATGAAAGACCCTCACCACCCCAATAACAGCCTGTTCCAGCTGCTGAGGTCAGGCAGACGCCTGCGAACCCCAGCTACTAGGACAGAGAGGCTTCGGCTCAGCTTCTTCCCCCAGGCCATCAGAGCCTTGAACACTGAACACTGAGTGCCACAGAACACTGAACTCTCCACACAAGCACACATGAGCACACACACGACACGCACACTGTACACGCTCGCACACTAGCAGCCACTTTAACATGAGCAAGCACGCACTCATGCTGCACACGCCCACACTTATGGCCACAAAGGAAAGGTCACTTTAAAAATAGTATAGCAACAGTAACAGTGTATTGCACTACCAAAGGACCTAGCATGTCCTCCATGCTCTGTAAATAACTTATGTACAAATACCGTGCTGCTCCAACGGATCACCACCTTAATGCGGTGGGGCAGTTTGTGCGTCTCAATGACCCCTAGAGCTATGTTGGCAGGAGTATTGTACTCCTAGCAGGGTCACCCAAGCCGAACAGGTCGAAGGAGAGAGATCAGACGAAGAGTGATCCAACTGGTCCTCCAGGTTGGGGGTTGGGCTGAGGGCCGATAACCCGCTCCCGGAAAAAAAACGTTATTACAGAAACCAGAAACAGAGCAAATTCACACAATCTTCGAGACGCCATAGCCAGTCCTTCTTGTAACAGGAGAGACACCATGACACCCAAGGGCCAAAGCCGAGAGGACGCCTTTGGGCCGAATAGGCCACTAGTGCATCCGAAGGAAACCATGAAAATTTGGAATTGGAACGTACGAACACTGTACAGGAGCGGCAATATTGCCATAGTAGCAAGAGAGATGACAACCAGAGGAATCGACATCATAGGAATTAGCTAAACACACTGGACGGGGCAAGGAAAAGTGGAGCTTGCAACCGGAGAATCCATAATATACTCAGGAAGAGATGATGACAACCACAGACAAGGGGTGGGCATAGTGATGTCTAAAAAAGCAGCAAGAGCACTGATAGACTGGACACCAGTCAGTGAAAGGATCATTCAAGCTAGGTACCATTCCCAACACATCAAGCTCACAGTTGTCCACATCTATGCACCCACAGAAGATTCAGAGGATCAAGTAAAGAATGAGTTCTACAGGAGACTGCAAGACGTCCTAGACAGCAGGAACATACACGACATGCTGATCATCACCGGGGATATGAACGCCAAAGTGGGAGATGAAAACCAGGGCTACGAAAGAGTGATGGGCAAGCACGGGATCGGAAAGCGTAACAACAACGGAGAAAGACTGTGAAATGTCTGACATGAACGAGCTAGTCATTACTGGAACACTATTCCCACATAAGAATATACACAAGGCCATGTGGGTATCTCCGGACGGGAAGACCAAGAACCAGATAGACCATGTGCTAATTAACAAACGATTCAGGAACTCAGTGAAAGACACGAGTATGCAGATCTGCAGACATTGGAAGCGACCACTACCTCGTGTGCACAATGGTCAAGTTAAGACTGAAGACGAAGCAGAAGGAAAAGAAAAGCACCAGAGTCAAGTACAACACAACAAAGCTGAAAGATGAAGCCATCTTGAAGACTTTTACCATCAACCTGAGAAACAGGTTTCAGGTGCTGGAAGATGAAGGGCGAGGAATAGAAGACAACAAAGAGGTGGAGCGTGACTCTCAGGTTCTGGAGAAAGCCTACACAGAAGTCGCTGAAGCAATCCTGGGTAGACCACGGAAGAATAAGAAGCCATGGATCAGTGAAAAATCATGGAACCTTGTAGACCAGCGGGAAACGATAAACAAGAGGATCCTTGGCACACACTCGGAAAGAATCAAGAAACAGCTAAAAGCAAAGTACACAGAGAAGGATAGAGAAACAAAGAGAAGTATGAAGACACAAAAAGAAATGGATAGAGAACATTGCAAGTGAAGCAGAAGAAGCTGCAAGGAAACAACAAATGAAGACACTGTACGGTCTTACGAAGGCACTGTGCAACGAGAGACCTAGACAGAGCACAGCAGTACTGGACAAGAATGGAAACCTCATCAGCGGAAAAGATGCAGTGCAGGCAAGGTGGACAGAACACTTCAAGGAAGTACTGAATAGGGTACCACCAGAAAACCCAATAACTGATGAGGAAGAATGTGAACTCACTAACATGATTGAAGAGATTCCTGTACATGAACCAACACTAAGGCCATGGTTAGACTAGTGTATTCCTGGCGTTTTTTTATACGTTTTTGACGACGTTTGATGTCCCTATTACACAGAAATGCGTTTTTTTGGCGTTTTTTTGTGGATACGGCTGAAACGCAAAATTGTGTTTGCGTTTGGAGATACGCAAAAAAAACGAATCGACAACAGCGTGTAGTCGGCACGCTAGCCGTTGTTGCGAAAACGCCCATGCGCAGTAGATACCATCTGCGTGCCCTTCCGGTGACAACAGTGTGTGTGTTTGGGACATACAGTAGCTCTGTGTCCCAAATAGCTTCAGCTACCATGTGTTGTCAAGTTATTGTTATAAGGACCCCAGTCCAAGCTACAACAGTCTGCATTCCCTTAACAATTGTTTGTATTGAGCCGTATTGTATTGTACCCATATGCAATATGTTAAATAAAGTTTACATCCATTCATTCTGCTAGCATTACCGATTGCATGAGCAGCTGGCTAACGTGAGCTATCAGGATTCAGACCCTGTTAGCTCAGAGCTCCTCTTTCAACTTAACAAGCATTAAACAAAATGGCCCAGTCATCTATTCACCTTTCTTTAATACACACAGCGTTGTCTCTAATGTTATCTAACTACTGATAGCTCGCGATATCATCAGTTTTGGTGCTGGCTAAGTAGCGTGAGCTAACGTTAGCTTCTAGCCACAATGCTATATTGTTATAATGGCATACTCCATTGACGTTAGCATGCAGCTAACAATGCTACCGATCGTTTTTTAGACTAAACTATCCGCTCTTGGTGGTCACTTGTGTTGATGTTAGTTTTGTTTCATCAACAAATGACAGGCAGAACACACAGTGAATGTATCCGTTTTGTTTATTGCACTTTTATTAGGCTTTGCTGAAAAAGAATAGCTGCATTGAGTAAATAGGCAAGATGGTGGCGCGGCATAGGCGCCTGCCTTATTGACATTTTCTTTGCTGGAGCTTCCAGGAAGTGTATTGGCACATTCGTTCTGATTGGTTGAAATTGCCTTCATGTTTGCCACCTACTGCCACCTACTGCTTTGGCAGTGTACTACATCAGTGTGCTCGGGTGACAAAAACGAAAGTGTGACTCGAGGCGCACGACGTCGCGGCGATACGCATATGAAAACAATACGAAGATGATACGAAAGGTGTAACCGCCGCCTAAGTGAATTAAAGGAAGTGATTAAAGGACTTCAGAATGGGAAAGCACCAGGAATCGACAACATCACAGCCGAGTTATTCAAAGCAGACATTGAGTTTTCAGCAAAGAAGGTACATCAATTGTTGGAAAAAATATGGAGGCAGGAGAAGATCCCGAAGAACTGGAAGAGGGGGCTTATCATCAAACTAGCAAAGAAAGGAAACCTCAAAGAATGCAAGAACTCAAGAGGCATCACCCTACTTCCAGTCGTAGGCAAGATACTTGGCAGGATCATCATTGACCGAATCAGAATTGGAATCGACTCACGGCTAAGAAAAGAACAAGCCAGTTACAGAAGAGGAAGAGGAACAACAGAACAAGTCTTCATACTGCGGAACATCATTGAGCAAGTAAACAAGTGGCAAGCAACACTCTACCTGAACTTTGTGGATTTTGAAAAGGCTTTCGACTCAGTCCACCATGAAAGCCTATGGCTAATTATGAAGAAGTATGGAATCCCAGAGAAGATTGTCCAGATAGTGAAAATATTCTATGAAGACTTCCAGTGTGCAGTAGAAGACCAAGGAGAAATATGCGAGTGGTTTAACATCAACAGCGGTGTCAAAAGGATGCAACATGTCAGGATTTTTATTCTTAATGATCATGGTGTAGGAGTGCGGAACAAACAGACTGCCAGACGGTTGTTTAGATGCAATACACGTAACGTGTCATGTTTACTTCCTACTTCCTTAATACAAACTAATACGTCATCACGTCAACCCGTGTGACTACATAACGTCAATGCCCTCTAACCACACCCTGTGCATAACAATGAACATGGAGGTGACAGAATATGAATGTGAATTCTATTGTCCATTATTGTCCCCCACATGCGCCCCCCCAGAATTCACAAGAACTGGCAGCATGAGCCGTTGAGGACCCCGTAAAATCCTGCCGAAGCGGCTTCGGGTGTCCAGAGTCTGTGTAGCGACGGGACCAGTTACCACCAGAGGGTGGTCTGAGGACTTAACGGCCAGGGGGAAACCCTGCGTCATGGTGGAACCCATAGACCCCGGAGGGCGGTCTGAGGTTTTGATGGCCGGAGGGCGGCCGCGCCGCGGCGGCTGAGCTACAGGAACCGGACGGTCCAGGTCCACATGAGCCGGTTTCAGACGGTCCACTGAAATGTGGTCCAGTTTCCCTCCTATTTCGACTACAAATGACTTGTCCCCTGTCTCCAGAACACGAAAAGGCCCCTCATATGGTGGCCGTAGTGGCGACCGATGGGCATCATGGCGGACAAAGATGTACTTTGCTGTATGGAGATCCGGTGGAATATAAGCCTGGGGCACAATGTGCTGTGACGTAGGCACCGGCCTAAATACCTTGGCATTGTCCAGGAAAACAGACCGTTGCTGGCCAGCAGACCAAGGCGTTGTGGTGGTGGGCATGAAATCCCCGGGGACTCGCAATGGCTGCCCATAAACCAGTTCGGCTAAGGAGGACTGAAGATCTTCCTTAGGGGCTGATCGGAGGCCCAGCATGACCCACGGAAGTCTGTCAACCCACCCATTGTCCCGAAGACTGGCCCTGAATGCGGCCTTCATTGACCTATGAAACCTCTCGCACAGTCCATTGGCTTGAGGGTGATAAGCCGTTGTACGGTGCAGCTTTACCCCGAGACCCTGGGCCACAGCATTCCAGAGCTCCGATGTAAACTGAGGCCCCCGGTCGGAGGTTATATCCGATGGAGCACCAAAACGGGCAACCCAGGTGCCGATGAATGCTCGTGCAATGTCGGCAGATGTAGTTGAAGATAGTGGCACGGCCTCTGGCCAACGGGTTGTCCTGTCAATCATGGTAAGGAGGTGGGTGCAACCGTGTGATGGTGGCAGTGGCCCAACCATGTCTATGTGCACATGATCAAACCGCCTTTCAGGCACATTGAAAGGGGTTAGTGGGGCCTTGGTGTGGCGGTGTACCTTGGCCCGTTGACACTCTAGACAAGAATTAGCCCAATCCCGAACATCCTTTTTAAGACCGTGCCAGACGAACTTGGCTGCCACCAACAGCTGAGATGGTTTCCTGCCCGGGTGAGAAAGGCAGTGAAGGGCGTCGAAAACACGCCTCCTCCAAGCGGCAGGGACAACAGGGCGAGGCTGCCCAAGTGAGATGTCACACAGGAGCGTAGAACCAGTGTCATTAAAAGAGATGTCCACCAACTGAAGACCTGTATCGGTGGTTCTACATGCCTGGACGTCCTTGTCGGAAAGCTGATCGGCTGCCATCTGTGCATAATCAATCCCGAGGTGGACCGTACTGATGGTAGCACGAGAGAGGCAGTCGGCGACAGGGTTGTCCTTCCCGGCCACATGTTGGATGTCTGTTGTAAACTCCGAGATGGAGGACAACTGGCGTTGCTGGCGAGCGGACCATGGCTCTGAGACCTTGGCCATAGCAAAGGTCAACGGTTTGTGATCGACAAATGCTGTGAATGGTCGGCCCTCCAACAGGAAACGGAAATGCCGTACCGCCAGATAGAGGAGCTCCCGGTCAAAAGTGCTGTAATTGCGCTCACTGGCTCTGAGCTGCCGACTAAAAAAGGCAAGGGGTTGCCAGTGACCATCGACTAGCTGCTCATACACTGCCCCAACAGCATAATCCGATGCGTCGGTTGTGAGAGCGATCTGCGCCTCAGGTAATGGGTGCGCCAACATGGCCGCTGTAGCCAGGGCTTGCTTAGTGTTTTTAAAAGCTCCCTCCATCTCCTCCGTCCAGGTGAGAGTGAGCTTAGCAGGTTTGCCCTTGAGTGCCTCGTAGAGGGGCTGCATGAGCTGGGCTGCGCCAGGCACAAAGCGATGATAAAAATTCACCATACCCAAAAATTCCTGTAGTGCCCGGACGGTGGAGGGCTGCGGAAACTCGCTCACAGCCTGCACTTTCGATGGCAGAGGCACTGCCCCATCCTTTGTGATGCGGTGCCCGAGGAAATCAATTATTCGCAGTCCAAACTGGCACTTGGCTGGGTTAAGAATCAAGCCATGCTGACTCAGGCGCTCAAAAAGTGTGCGGAGGTGAACCATGTGTTCAGCCCTGGAGGAGCTGGCGATGAGGATGTCATCTAAATAAATGAACAGGAAAGGCAGGTCCCTTAACACACTGTCCATGAGGCGCTGAAATGCTTGGGCAGCGTTCTTGAGCCCAAAAGGCATGCGGAGGAACTCAAAAAGCCCAAAAGGGGTGATTACCGCGGTCTTGGAAATGTCCTGTGACTGCACCGGCACCTGGTGATAACCACGAACCAGGTCCACTTTAGAAAATATGACCTTCCCTGCAAGGCGAGATGAAAAGTCCTGAATGTGTGGTATAGGATAGCGGTCAGGGGTCGTAGCATCATTCAGGCGGCGATAATCACCACACGGGCGCCAACCTCCGGCGGCCTTTGGCACCATATGGAGTGGCGAGGCCCAGGGGCTATTGGACCGGCGCACTATGCCGAGGCACTCCATCGCCTCAAACTCCGCTTTAGCAATAGCCAGTTTACCTGGATCCAGGCGCCGTGCACGGGCATGTACTGGCGGGCCTGCAGTCGGTATATAATGTTCCACACCGTGCTTAGCTGTAGCTGCTGAAAAAGTTGGCATGGTAAGAACTGGGAACTCCGCCAACATACTCGAGAACTCAGAGGCAGTAAGGGTACTGGACAGCCTTGATGAGCTAGAACCACTGAGTTCACATGGGAATGAGCTAAAAGTCTCTGCGCTGACCAAGCGCCGGTTTTTAATGTCCACCAGCAGCCCATGGGCACACAAAAAATCTGCACCTAACAATGGGTTAGACACCTCGGCGGTAACAAACGTCCATGAGAAATGTTGTCCCTCCAAACACAATGTCACATGCCGTTCACCATAGGTCCGTATGGGACTGCCGTTGGCCGCCTCTAGTGGTGAACCCCGTACTCCGGCTTGTATATCCAAAACAGATGCTGGTAAAACGCTCACAGTGGCCCCAGTGTCGCACAAAAAACGCCGCCCAGAAAGTGTGTGTGAGGTTCTTGTCCTTTGCTCACTTACTCGCTCTGTTTCCATTTGTTTTTCTTTTAATCATTTCATTCCCCTATTCACACGCTTCTTCCCAGAGACGTCGTTGATTGGTTCTCCCCCGTCCACACGCTTATCAATCACATCCCTCAGCTGTCACTGCTTGTCAATTAAGCATTCCCTTATTATTTATACCCCGTTTCCCCATTCAAGTTTTGTTGGATCGTTTTGATATTTCAGTTGCATTCGCCGTTCCTGCTGCCTGCTGTTGTTTCCCTGTGCTTTGCCTCCAGGATATTCAAGAAGCATTCCTCTTGGACACCCTTTCCCCGAGGCGACGCGCTCGCTCCATTCTGTTCCAACGCTCTTTACGCACAACGCCTGGGTGAGTTTTTTATGACTGTCTTTGATCCAATTCCGTTTTTCGTGTGTTATATAACACTGAAGATTTCCAGCTTTTTATCAGACAGTCACTCACCCAGCGTTTAGCCTTTTTTGGATTGATTCATTGGGATAATATTTTGGCCTAACATCTCCCACTGTGTGTTTACAAAGATATTATCACATTGGATTTGTATTTTGGGACTTCGCTCACAGTGTTTATTTTGCACCGAAGATATCTATCACTTGGGATTGTGTTTGGAACGTTACTCACAGTGTGTATTTACACCGAAGATTCAGTCACTTGGATTACTCCGTTTTCGGGTACAAGTCACCTCTCCTGTTCACCTGCTCTGTTCCACCTGCACTCTGAGTTAACTCGCTCCCTCTCTCTCTCTCGGTCCCGCAACCACCTCGGAGATTCTGCCGAGAGAGGTCTGCAGAGCGGCTCTGACGTCCGCGTCTGCTTCCCCTGACTACCATCCCGGGAGAAGCTGCAGAGCAGCAACATTCATCCTTGCTTGTATTCCAGTCTTTGTTTGTACTCTTCCAAGTCTGTGCTGTTTATTTAGTCTTAATAAACAAGCCCTTGTTTTTGGCAACTCTGAATCCTACTCTCTTGTGTCGTTGCGTTTGGGGTCGGTGTCAAACCATAACATTACGATCCAACCAAAATGACGACCCCAGCCGACACAGAGAGGGTCAGAACCGCACTTGCTATTCAAGTCGAGTTGACCAAGGATCACAGCCTCCAACTAGAGAGGGCTGCGGCTGCGGTGCAGGATCTCAGGGAACAGGTCCTGCCTATTCAAGGGTCACTGGCCGCTCTGGCGGGACAACAGTCTGGTATTCTCGTTCAGCTTCACTCGCTGAGCGACACCGTTAATGCTTTACTTCCCTCACATCCTTCAGGAGCATTCCCCGCAGCCCCAGCAGATCCCGCACCCCGGGAACCCCGTCTCTCCGTCCCACGGCTGTTCGACGGCAATCCCGAGGAGTGTGCCACATTCATCATGCAATGTGAGTTGGTTTTCCGTCATCAACCAAGCCGTTTTACTGCTAGAGGGTCCCAAGTGGCCTATATGACGAACTTGCTTTCAGGCCATGCTGCCCAGTGGGTCACTTCCTCCTGGGCAATGGATGCAGATTTTGTTTTCTCCTATCCAGACTTCGTGGCGGAGCTCCGCAGAGTGTTCCACCATCCAGCCCGAGGTCTGGACCCTGGAGCCCGGTTGGGGACCTTCCGACAGGGGAGCGGCAGGGTAACTGACTACGTCCTGGAGTTTCGACTGGCGGCGGTGGAGAGTGGATGGAACGACCCTGCACTTCGCCTAACCTTCTTGAGGGGGCTCAGTGACGCAGTCCGGGACCAGCTCGCTACCCGGGAGGTGCCCGACTCCCTCGAGGACCTGTTTAGCCTCGTCATCCGCATCGACGGACGCCTCCAGGAGAGAAAGCGCGAGAGGACCCGACTGTTACCTCCTGAGGTACCCCGGATTCCCCGGACGCATGACGTCACTCCTGGACGCCCTGTCCTCAACACAACTGGTGGTAGCGGGTCCTCCCGTTCGGTTCGCGAGGAGGAACCCATGCAGCTGGGACGCTCTCATCTGAGCCAGGCGGAGCGTGAGGCAAGGCTCAGGTCCGGTCTCTGCCTCTACTGCGGAAGGGAGGGACACCGAATCGCCAACTGCCCCACCCGGCCAAAAGATCAGGCTCGCCGAGACCCCGGGAAATCCTGGTGAGCCGTTTTTCCCATTCCCAGAGCCGCGCACCACCTGACCATCTGATGAGCATCACCCTGGCCTGGGGGGACCAACGAGCCACGGTGGAGGCCCTCATCGACTCTGGGGCAGACGAGAATTTCCTCGACTTCGAGTTTGCTACCCGAGCCAACATTCCACTTGAGGACCTTGTGAGGCCCTTGGAGATCTTTTCGTTGGACCAACACCGCCTGGCCGACATCTCTCAACGCACCGGCCCAGTCGTGCTGACCATCGCTGGGAACCACGTCGAGAGAATCCAGTTCCTCATCACCCAATCCCCCCTTGTCCCGGTGGTCCTGGGTAGGCCCTGGCTCGCGCTGCACGAGCCCCACATCGCCTGGTCCTCCGGTACCATCAAGGGCTGGAGCTCCTCCTGTCACGCCCTGTGTCTGCAGGCGGCGTCCTGTCCCCCGCCCCGGAGGCCCGCTGGTGAGTCGCCTCCGGACCTCTCGTCCATACCTCCCGAGTACCACGACCTCTTGGAGGTTTTCAGTAAATCCAGGGCTCAGGCCCTTCCACCTCACCGCCCCTATGACTGCGCCATCGACCTCCGCCAAGGGGCTCCCCTTCCCGGCAGCCGCCTCTACAGTCTGACCGTTCCGGAGAAGAAGGCGATGGATCTCTACATCTCTGAGTCATTGGAAGCAGGACTCATTCGGCCTTCCTCCTCCCCGGTGGCGGCCGGTTTCTTCTTTGTTGGTAAGAAGGATGGGGACCTGCGACCCTGCATCGACTATCGCCAGCTCAACGAGATCACCATCAAGAACAAGTACCCGCTACCTCTCATGAACTCCACCTTCGAGCCACTGACCCAGGCCTCCGTCTTCACCAAGCTGGACCTCCGGAGTGCCTACCATCTTGTCCGTATCCGTGAGGGCGATGAGTGGAAGACCGCCTTCAAGACCCCCAGGGGCCACTACGAGTACCTAGTGATGCCGTTCGGCCTCACCAACGCCCCGGCGGTATTCCAGGCACTCATGAACGACGTCCTTCGTGACATGCTGGAGGTGTTCGTGGTGGTGTACCTGGACGACATCCTCATCTTCTCCAGGACCCTCGAGGAACACATCCAGCATGTCCGCCGTGTGCTGGAGCGCCTCCTCCACAATCGGCTCTTCGTCAAGGCGGAGAAGTGCCGTTTCCACTCCGACTCCGTCGACTACCTGGGCTTCATCGTTGAGAAGGGCTTGACCCGAGCGGATCCTCGCAAGATCCAAGCTGTGGAGGATTGGCCTGAACCCACCACTCGGAAGGAGTTACAGAGTTTCCTCGGGTTCGCCAACTTCTACCGAAGGTTCATCCGGAACTACAGTCAAGTGGCGGAGCCACTTACCAAGCTGACCTCCCCCGCTCTGCCGTTCGACTGGTCCCCAGCGGCATGTGCTGCGTTCCGCTCCCTCAAGAAGAGGTTCACTTCCGCCCCTATCCTGCTCCACCCTGACCCCAAGAGACAGTTCATTGTGGAGGTGGACGCCTCGGATACTGGACTGGGCGCTGTCCTATCCCAACGTTCTCTTTCAGACCAGAAGGTACATCCTTGCGCCTTCTACTCGCGTCGTTTCCTCCCTGCCGAGAGGAACTACGACACCGGCAATCGGGAGCTGCTGGCGGTCGTGGCTGCGTTGGAGGAGTGGCGTCATTGGCTAGAGGGGGCCGAGGAGCCTTTTACCATCTGGACGGACCACAAGAACCTGACGTTCATCCGCGCTTCCAGGCGCCTCAACGGTCGGCAGGCGAGATGGGCCAGTTTCCTCAGTCGGTTCGACTTCTCGCTGACCTTCCGCCCCGGTTCCCGCAACACGAAGGCCGACTCCCTGTCCCGGTTACACTCCAAGGGGGCTCCACCCTCTGAGGACCCTACTCCCATCCTCCCGGAGGCCCGAGTGGTTGGAGCCATCACCTTGGGCATCGAGGGTGTGGTTAGACGTGCCCTACGCTTCCAGCGTGCTCCAAGCAACGTTCCTATTCATCGTCTCTTCGTCCCCGACTCTGTCCGGCCCCGGGTTCTGCTTTGGGGCCATACCAGCCGGTTCGCCTGCCACCCTGGCGTCCATCGCACGTTCTCCTTCCTGGCTCGTCGTTTCTGGTGGCCCACCATGCGGAACGACGTCAAGGAGTTCGTATTGGCCTGCGCGGTCTGTGCCCGCAGCAAGGCCTCACACCAGGCACCCTCCGGGCTCTTACAGCCACTTCCCGTTCCAAGCCGTCCTTGGTCACATGTGGCGCTAGACTTCGTCACAGGTCTTCCCTCCTCCCAGGGGAACACTTGCCTTCTGACCGTGGTGGATCGATTCAGCAAGGGGGTTCACCTCGTGGCCCTTTCCAAGCTTCCCTCGGCGGCCGAGACGGTGGACCTCCTGACTCACCACGTGTTCCGCCTTCATGGGTTTCCCCAGGACATCGTCTCTGACCGGGGGCCCCAGTTCACTGATCTGGATTTTGCAGATGATGTAGCATTACTCTCCTCTACCAAACACCAAATCCAGGAAAAAACGACAAGAATGGAGAGAGAAGCCAGACGAGTGGGACTCAAGATTAACACCGGAAAGACAAAAACCATGAGAATGAATGCAAGAAACCATGACAAAATCAACATCAACGACCAAGAGATTGAGGATGTAGACCAATTCACATACTTGGGAGCCACCATCTGTAAAGAGGGAGGGGGTATGAAAGACCTAAAGAACAGACTATCCAAAGCAAGAGGTGCATTCATCAAACTAAAAAAGATCTGGCACTCCAACAGCATCTCAAGAAGAACAAAGCTGAGATTGTACAAAACACTGGTTGTGCCAGTCCTACTGTATGGATGTGAAACATGGAAGATGAACAAGGGAGACAACAAATCAGTCGACGTGTTCCATAACAGATGCCTCAGAAGAATCCTCAAAATCCAGTGGCAAGACCGCATCAGCACCGTAGAGCTACTAGAAAGAGCCGACATGAAGCCGTTGAGCAAGGAAGTGAAGTGGCGAAGATGGAAGATGATAGGACACATACTGAGGCAAGACCACAACAACGACTGCAACATATCAATGACTTGGGCACCAGAAGGGAAAAGAAGAAAAGGAAGACCAAAGACTACCTGGAGACGCACAGTAGAGAAAGAAAGAAAAGAGGCAGGGTGGAGCTCATGGCCTGAAGCAAGAACAATGGCAGCTGACCGGGAGAAGTGGAAACGCTCTGTGAAGGCCTTATGTGCCACTAGGCACGAAGTGGATAGGTAAAAAAAAAAAATACCGTGATGCCCCACTATCATAGGCGGCGGGTGAGCTGGACATTAGGGTAGGCTATAGATCGGATGAAACTCGCGCGTAGCGCGCAACATTTTTCTTTTTTGCTTGCACGCAAACGGTGCTGTCCAGGTTCTGATGTCACACCCACATCTAGGCTACTACAGCGAGCCCCACTCATTTCATATAGTGCAAATTAATTGTTCAAATGAAGGCATCCAATATGATTAACCATTGTCTTACCTTAATGCAGCAAAAGTTTCGGATGCGCCTCATTGGGAAAGGCCGTTCACAAGTTGCGGTGCCGACGGCAATGAAGGAAACGTTTTCCATAATTTGGATCTCATCATGCTTTGAAAACAATGTACATAGTAGCTCTAAAAAGTTTCCACGGTTTGATTAACTCTGACTCAGTCTCATCATGCCCTCGTAGAGCAAGCCCTTGGCCTCAGGTGATCCAGTGTTATGCCCAGGCGGCATGTAACTTGGAATGGAGTTCCAGGTCTTGGCAGCTCTCACAGAGAGGGCTGATTTGCTAAATGTACTTGTCCTTAATGGAAATTAGTGTTAGGATGCGAATAGACGCCACCCGGTACAACAGTTCTGAACCCGAACGCGGAACTGCAAGTTTGTTGGTAAAAGACTACACACGAACCTGGAGGTGAACAATCGGAAAGTGGGGGTGGGGCTAGACCTTGGAGGGTTTTGAAGACCAGACTGGCATCGGTTAGTTTGGTGATGCGGCGTGATTGGTTACTGCCCGCAGTCTGGAATGTTAAACGGCCACCACACCTACTGCCATTGACACCTTGGTTGGCCGACCCTTTGCGTATTGTCACCACCGGGCTGCAGCAGCCCACACGCACACAATATCGTAGCCTAGGCTGCCTATAATAATGCACAGACTGGGTCGGCATAGCCTCCCCTGGCCTTATATACGCGCCGCCTATGCCCACTATGTTACCTGTTTATTTTTATTTCATTGTATACTTGTATGCCGTGACAAATAAAACTCTTGACTTGACTTGACTTGACTATGAGCATGAGGACCTCAAGTGATAAGGTTTTCAACCAGTAGTCAAAATGCACACTTTCCCTGACTCGCTGTAGGCACCATTCTTCAAATGTTGGAGGGGCCGCTTCAGGTATGCAGTGCTGATTGGATGCCAGGGGCAGTAGCGTGTACAGGCTAGAAGCAGTAACTTGGTGGGCCTGTTTAGGTCCAGCTCAGCGGGTATCTGTCAAAATTCTTGAAATTCAAGAAGATGCCTGGCCTATGATGACACATAACCACTGCCTAGTGGTGGCTTGCTTGAGTGGGCAGGGCATTGCAAAGCTTCCCTTGTTTCCACTTGGCAGAGAGCACAGAGTTCCCAGTTAGTGGGGCAATGCAGCTTCTTAGATGTAGAAGGTTGGGCTGGATCAATCAGGATATGGTGTTTTGACATGATGCAGGCACAGTGTTGCATCAAATTGCAAGTATCGTAGACTGCCTTGCCAGTAGCTAGCTCTTTGGAGGAATTAATGGTGAAGAGGTTGGAGGTGGATTGGCTAAAGGTGCTCCCATAGTCGAGCGAACCGTACACGGAGCGGACTCGCATGGACTCAAAGCGGACCCAAAGCGGACTCAAAACGGACCCAAAATGCGAAGCTCCAATTTTCTAATGCGCGGATGTCCGCGCCGCTCACTTAGTGTCACACAAAACGCTGCTCTGCGTTTTGGTTGACATCGACCTGCATTTAATGTGACGCCGATTTGCATTTTATTCTGACCACTCACTTTTTCACTCGGAAAAGAGAATGGCTTTTCTAAATGAAGTGTGTAAAACTGCCAGTTTTATTATCAAAATATTGGAAACGGAGATAACATACTCTTTATTTTGACATCGGATGACGACGACATGACAGAAGTTTAACAGCGTAGGAAAAATTGTCTAAACTGGCGCGAGACATGTAGGAAATTGGTCTGCGGAGGTACGCTCGACTATGAAAGCTCAAAGAGTCCACGCGGACCTCGCAGAGTCCAGTCCGCGTACAGTCCGCTCGACCATGGGAGCACCTTAACATTACACAATGGCTAGCTAACTAGCTAGTTGCTAGCTAGATATCTAACTGTATTTCATTTCATTTCATTCATCATCAACAACATTTCATTCATCAACAGCTAGAAATAGTATTTGATCAATAAGAACATGATAAATATTCTCGTCAAAATCATGCAACAAACTGACACATGGACACAAGGCCATGGCTGAGCAACTGAATGTCTTTATTAGACCAAAACTGCCATTTTAACAAACATATATATTATTTATAAAGGAGAATAATGGGACGAAAAGTGGAAAAATGCAATGCTGAGGTCAATGACCCCTCAAGGTCACCAGAGGTCAGTCTGAAAGTGTTTCCACGTCTGAAATCAAACCTTGGGGTATGTAGATGATATGCTGAAAGTTTCATGCTTCTTTCATAAAATGCACAATTAGTTTGCTTAACCACCCCACTATAATGGTTAAACGTGACCATGTGCCCCAGTTGAAAACATCACGCTAAAATGCCCTTTTGAGTGGCACAAATTAGAGGCTGTGCCCTATTGGTGCATGCCCCTCCAATGGTCTAAACGTCAAGCTAAAGTGCCCTATTGAGTGGTGAAAATCTAGCAAGAAAATTAAATAACCTGTCTTAATGACTGCTCTGTTAGTGGATAAAATGTGATGCAGGTTACTAGGGCAGGCTTTCCCAAAGTGGGTGCCATGATGAAGACAGTCTAGGGGTGTTGCAAAATAGTTAAACCCTGCTTATATTCTAAACACATTATATGGCCATTAACAAATATTTTCTGAGTTTTTGCAAGGAACCGATGGGCTAATATCTAGCTAACATTTTGATGTTTCTCGATCTGCACTGTCCCTATTTTAGTAAGTTAGTTTAACTGAGGCACAAAGTCCAAGCATGCTGGGAACTTGAGGCACATCCATTTAAGTTGTCAGTTTTAGACACGTCCCCTCTTGAATGTTCAGATGCCAGAGGGCTTAATGCAGTCTGAGCTGTAACCCTGCACCCTACTGCTGTGTGTGAGGTAGGTAATACAGCAAGCTTTCTTTGAAGTTGCAAAGATTGAGTTTGTTTTACCAATTATGCATTACTAAATACTAATGTATGTACACTGCAAGTGCTTTTATTGATGGCAGTATGCAGGCCTGGACTGGCCATCGGGAGTTTTCTGGCCTGGCCTGGCCTGTGCTGATGAAAAAATATATATAATTATATATATATGTAATTTTTATTTTTATTTTTTTATTCAGGCCACATAACTAAGAAGCAGGCTAGGCCAGTGTTTCTAGTTGCAGCGACGCAATAGTTAGATAACCTAAGTGGGGAACAACCAGGCGATCACTGTGACAATCAATCAATCTAATTTAATTGTATAGCACATTTAGACATGACACATGACACACACGTCAACCAAAGTGCTTCACAGTAAGTTGCATAGCAAAAAAAAATCCTAAAATATTAAAAACAGACAGAGTACAGAGAGTAAACAGACAGAGAGTAACGCAGTCTAAACAGTCATACATCTTTTATTCAACTTCAGTCCTGATCATAACCATTTAAATGTTTAGATGTTTGTTTTTTTGTAACGTCAGATTAAAAATGAAATACTACCACTTTTCTGAAAAGAGTTGTTGTTAAATCTGACATTACAAAAAACAAAAAATCCATCAAAATCAGTGTTGTTGCTAATCATTGACACATGCTAGCCTGTAATAATTCCCCCCAGAAAAATCTACATTGCATTTGATATATTTAAAATATAAAAAAAAATGTTTTTTTAACAATAATTTGTGATGCCATCACACACACTGGCATTTAAAGGGTTATAATTCGAAAATGTATTGAATACGTGGTGGTTATGATCAGGGCTGAAGTTGAATAAAAGATGTATGAAAGAAAAAGCACATCATATTTTTATGGCGTTTTTGAAGAGGACAATTTAGTTCCCTAATGGTAAGAGTGAGTATTTCTTTTCAATTTGACATTACAAAAAACTAAAAATCCATCGAAATCAGTGTTGTTGCTAATCATTGACATTATGCTAGCCTGTAATAATCCCCCCCATAAAAATCCACTTTGCATTTGATATATTGAAGATATTTACATTTTTGTGTGTTTTCTTTTTTTTTACAATAATTTGTGATGCCATCACAAACACTGGCATTTAAAGGGTACAATTTCAAACATTCCTGCACCAGAATGCAGGAAATTAAGTCCTTGTAACAAAAATGTTCCTGGTGGGGGACCCCCAGACCCCCCGCTTAAAAAGTGGCCTGACTGGAACTATATTTCGCACTATATTTCCCGGCCTGAATTATTTCCCCAGTCCGGCCCTGCTATCATGCACTCTTCCTACTATACTAATATGTCTTTACTACTAGGCACTCAACACTGCAGCACCCACGTTTCAGCACTGTTTGATGAACATTTTACTCAGTTGTAAGAGTTGTACCCTTCCTGCTGAATTGTCGTACAGAACTTAATGACAAAATGTAAAATGTAAATGTAACAGTGATGTGATGTAAGGGGGAAGTCCATCCAACCTTTTCATAAAGGACACAGTGGTGGGTATCAACATAGCAATACCTTGTCTCATAGGAATTGCTTGTTTTTTGGCGAAGTGCCCCATTAAGTGCAGATTTATAAATATGTTGTTACTGTTCGCTACTGACCATGTACACCCACCTGCCTGTACTAATACAAAAAAATATATATTATATAATTTTTTTTTTTTTTTTTTGCAGTCAGGCCACATACCTTAGAAGCAGGCTAGGCCAGTGTTTCTAGTTGCAGCGACGCAATAGTTAGATAACCTAAGTGGGGAACAACAACCAGGCGATCACTGTGACAATCAATCAATCTAATTTAATTGTATAGCACATTTAGACATGGCACTTCAACATGACACATGACACACACGTCAACCAAAGTGCTTCACAGTAAGTTGCATAGCAAAAAAAAATCCTAAAATATTAAAAACAGACAGAGTACAGAGAGTAAACAGACAGAGAGTAACGCAGTCTAAACAGTCATACATCTTTTATTCAACTTCAGTCCTGATCATAACCATTTAAATGTTTAGATGTTTGTTTTTTTGTAACGTCAGATTAAAAATGAAATACTACCACTTTTCTGAAAAGAGTTGTTGTTAAATCTGACATTACAAAAAACAAAAAATCCATCAAAATCAGTGTTGTTGCTAATCATTGACACATGCTAGCCTGTAATAATTCCCCCCAGAAAAATCTACATTGCATTTGATATATTGAAAATATAAAAAGAAAATGTTTTTTTAACAATAATTTGTGATGCCATCACACACACTGGCATTTAAAGGGTTATAATTCGAAAATGTATTGAATACGTGGTGGTTATGATCAGGGCTGAAGTTGAATAAAAGATGTATGAAAGAAAAAGCACATCATATTTTTATGGCGTTTTTGAAGAGTGCAATTTAGTTCCTTAATGGTAAGAGTGAGTATTTCTTTTAATTTGACAATACAAAAAAAAGAAATCCATCGAAATCAGTGTTGTTGCTAATACTTTACATTATGCTAGCCCACAAAAAAACAAAAACAATTCCTGGTGGGGGACCCCCTGCTTAAAAAGTGGCCTGACTGGGACTATATTTCGCACTATATTTCCCAGCCTGAATTATTTCCCCATGAGTCCGGTCCTGGCGGTATGTTTTAGCCTAGGCTACTGTAGGCTAGCTGGGATCATCCCTATGTTCCCCGGGTCCTATGTTCCCCGGGTCCTATGTCCTATGTTGATTGAACATTTTATACATTTTTATTATTTTATTCATTATTAATGTCCGCCTTGTTTCGAACTGGTTAAGCTTAGGCCCTCTTTCGAAGTTGGTTAAGGTTAGAGTTTGGAATCAGGGCTGGTGGTCTAAAATGTTCAATCAATCAATCAATCAATCAGGGAACATAGGACCCGGGGAACATAGACATGCTAACTAAGCATTACCTTGCTTAGCTGATTCTATGCTAACCTGTGTTCTCAATTTAGAAATAAAGTGTAAAAATTATTTTTGGATAATTTGCACAAAATATACCCATAGCACTTTAAAGTTCAGTGTGAATTGCTTTTTAAAGCTAACTTAAGAGTGGTAGTAAACCTAAAAGTGGGTTTAGCATTGGCCTATATTCTATGATTACAGAATGCCAAGGAGAGAAAGAAATCAGAAGAATATTAAAAAGCAGCTGAAAAAGCTTCTCTTTGAAATTTTTTGTCCAAAGCAACAATAGTAAATAAAATGTATTTGTAAGGCCCGATAACACACGTTAATGTCCCCAAGGGAGGAGCTAAGGATACAGGTATGTATTTGTAAGTCCTCACTACTAGCTACAAGCTTGTCTCACAGAGCCATAGTTTGGATTATAACTGAGAATCTGGTGCTAACATGGTCAATAATGCTTATTTTGGACAGAACATTTTGTCTTAAACATTTAAATTGACCAACCATAGACCCTTTTTATTCCAATCAAGGCAAGAGGACTAGTGGTAGTGCTGTATGACATATTATTTTATAATACAATTATAACATTGTAGGCTACAGTATGAATATTATATACAGTACAATTATATTACTATTATAAAACAAATATTATTTGCTCCACTGTAATGTTTGGGCCTTTTGCTCTCTTGTAGGAGTAAAAGTCCTAGCGCCACCCTGGAGTATTTCACCCTTCCTCTCTTCTAATTTGTCCTGATTGCTAATTAACGCCTGCTGTGTGTTGACTCTCCTTCATATGCTCACCTGATGTCCTCTCTCTTTGTCAGTTCTTCACTGTCCACAGGCGTGAGTACTACCTGAAGCATTTGTTATCGCTCATGTCGGGAGCATAATGGTGATACCAAGAGTGGTGTCGTGCTTAGTCCATTTAGTATTCATTTATTAATGAATGTATTATCGTGTGGATGTTGGCCCTACAAACATTTCTCAGTTTGAGTTTAGAACTACTTCCTAGTTTTTGGAGACTTACGTCTTCCCTTTGATTTGCCTGTTTCAAAGTATTTACTTTATCGTGTTATGCTTCCTGTTCACAATAAAGAAACTGTTTAATTGTGAAAGAACAACTATCGCATTCCGCCTCCTATGTTCAACTCTGCAATTGGGTCCAACATACCTACCCCACCGTAACACTCCACCTTAGATAAAGACAGTACAGACAATGAAGATGGAGATATTCAAGAGGGAAATGATGATATCAGGAAGAGATGGTGAAGAAGTGGAGGAAAGATAAAATGCAGATGATTCTATGGAGATAAATGATGAAGAAGTGGAGGAAAGAGAAAATGCAGATGATTCTATGGAGAGAAATTATGAAGAAGTTGAGGAAAGAGAATGCAGATGATGCTATGGAGAGAAATGATGATGAAGACGGTCATGGAGATGCTAAAGAAAGCGAGGATGAAAATGATGATAGGGAAAGAAATTATTCAAACGACACAACAACAAATAACTTTAATGCTCTCCTGTTGCCATTAAAATATCACACTGATCCAGCCAGTGGTACAATACATTACGTTTAATGGAGATAATGGGGAAGATAGAGATGGGGGAGGGAGAGATAGAGATAGAGGAGAGAAGGAGAGGACATGATGAGAGAAGGAGAGGAGAGGACATGAGGAGAGAATGAGAGGACAGGAGGAGAGAAGGGGAGTACAGGAGGAGAGAACGGGAGTATAGGAGGACAGAAGGAGAGGGCAGGAGGAGAGAAGGAGAGTTAGGAGAGAGAAAGGAAGAAGCTCAACGGCACTCTAATTAACTTCAACTGTTAAACTGTTTTATATCCTGTAAAATATATGTTGTGAATAGGTTCACTATTTTTCAACCCAGACCATATTAAAATGCTGTTTCCCAAATATTTATATTCCTCACTGATATCTTTAGCATTGATAAATGTACCACTGCATTAATGGTTTAGGTAATTCACTTTTCAAACACCATGATCATTTACTTTTCAAACACCATGATAAATCTACTTTTCAAACACGACAATGAGGTGAAATAAACATTTTAAAGGTGTATTGTTCCCTGTGTGTTTTTATCATATGAGGTGTGGTTATACTATTAATCTGGATTGTCTGTTATACTAATGTTAATCTTAATCAAGGATGAAGACTATTTCACCATACATGACGCATCATAGCTTTTTGCTCACTGATGGGGTCCCATGTTGTGCAGTAGATGCCCTTTTTTTCTTTTCGCCCCTGCCCTTCAAACAGCCTGAGCCCGCCACTGCATAGCAGCATGGGGGAAAGGGGAGGGGGAGACGTGGTATGGGCAGGAAAAAATATAATAATAGAAATAGTAATAATAGAGAACATATATAATACTAGTGGAATGGCAGAATTCAATCAATAATAATATATCGTATATAGAGTGCAGTGTTTAAGTAGAGACAATTTACACATTATAATTGCAATATCCGTCTTAAAATGTTATCTAAAAAAAAAAGAAAAAAAAGGAATTGTATAAAATTGTATTGTAATGTTGCGGTAAAGACATTAGAGAATGAAAACATGTTCCAGATTAGAATCTTAACGACTATATGTCGTATAGAGTATTACAGACTCTGATGCTTGAAATAAAACTAAAAAAGTATAGTATATAACCTTAGTAGGGTTTGCACAGAAATAGAAACAGTAGACTGGGTCTGATAGGAAGTGGCCATTCCTGTTCCCATTAATTAAATTCTATGAATGTACCTTTTATTGCAATTCTACAGTCAGTCACTATTTCCACAGAATTGTCAAGTATAGATAATTGATGTTGGTAATATTGGGTCACAGAGCAGGAAGGGGGCCTTTCTATGTATTCTACATCTGTGTGGCTAACCTTTCCTCTGTGGGGCAGCTGGTTGGTCAGTCACGGGTTCTGACGCCTGGAAGGGCTGCGACCGCACAGCCACGACTAAACATAGACACATAGACACTCACTGTGTAAGAGGAGCTGGAGCACCAGCTTAATGCATGCACACACACACACATTTGATCATAAAACATAAACACACAGACTAACATTCTTCTAATACTATATTTGTGAGGACCTTGCATTGACAACAAAGTTAAACAACAAAGATAAATTGGCATCTAACCAGAGTGAAAATATAACAGTAAAGTACATAACAATATACAATGTAACAAGTGATTATATGGAATATATATAACATTGCTAATGAGTAAATATACTAATCCGATGTACGGTATTGTACAGTAAGTATAAATACACTATGGTAGTAAGCCACACTAGCCAGTGGTATAACTAATAAGGCAGTAGATAGGTATAAATAATAGGTATAAATAGAGTATAGGCAGCAGAATTCACAGTTCTATACGGGATGGGCAACAGCCTAGATTAGGCAGTGGAGTTCAGAGTTTACACGGTATGGAGAATGTGTGTGTGTGTGTGAGAGAGAGAGAGAGGGGGAGGGTGGCGCTGTCATCGTGGTGCAGCGTGAGATGACAGCTGAGGGGTTCCTGTTCCCGAGTCTGCTTGACTTGGAGTGAAGATTCCCGTAGCGCCTCCCAGAGGGAAGAAGGACCAAAAGTCTGTGGTTTGAGCGAGAGGTGTTTTTTTTTTAACATTCAACCCTACCCATAACACTACCCATAACCTAACACTACCCATAACCTAACCTACCCATAACCTAACTATAATAATAATAATACATTTTATTTGGTGGCGCCTTTCATGACACCCAAGGTCACCTTACAGATCATAAAGAAAAAATAACACAGCAAGGCAGTTAAAAGTTGAAGTTAAAAACAAAACAAACAACAGGAAGTATAAAACAGTGAAGTTAAAATAACAAAACAAACAAACAGCAGGGGGTATAGGACAGTGACACAGGTTAAAATTAATATGCGAGTTTGAACAGATGGGTTTTCAGTTGTGATTTGAATGTTGATAGTGAGTCAGACTGTTGGACATGTGGGGGCAGGGAGTTCCAGAGTCTGGGAGCCGAGCAGCTGAAAGCTCGGGCACCCATGGTGCTGAGGCGTGAGCTGGGGATGGAGAGGAGTCCAGTAGAGGATGAGCGGAGCGGAGGGTGCGGGAGGGGGTGTATTCCTGGAGGAGGTCAGTGATGTAGATGGGGGGCTAGATTGTGGAGGGCTTTGAAGGTGAGTAGGAGGTTTTTGAAGTCGATCCGGTAGTGCACAGGGAGCCAGTGTAATTGAATGAGGACGGGGGTGATGTGGTCGGATGAGTTGGTGCGGGTGATGATCCTGGCAGCAGAGTTTTGGATAACATCTAACCTACCCATAACCTAACACTAACCATAACCTAACCTACACATAACCTAACCCTAACCTACCTATAACCTAACACTAACCATACCCTAACCTACACATAACCTAACCCTAACCTAACCTAAGGTGAGGGGCTAAAGTTTGGGGCTAAGGTGCAGCACCTCTGTAACATCTCTCTGTAACAGACTGTATTATGATGGTGGTGGTCAGCACCTCTAACATCTCTCTGTGACAGACTGTATTATGATGGTGGTGGTCAGTATCTCTCTAACGTCTCTCTGTAACAGACTGTATTATGATGATGGTGGTCAGCACCTCTCTAACATCTCTCTGTGACAGACTGTATTATGATGGTGGTCAGCACCTCTCTAACATCTCTCTGTAACAGACTGTATTATGATGGTGGTGGTCAGCACCTCTCTAACATCTCTCTGTAACAGACTGTATTATGATGATGGTGGTCAGCACCTCTCTAACATCTCTCTGTAACAGACTGTATTATGATGGTGGTGGTCAGCACCTCTCTAACATCTCTCTGTAACAGACTGTATTATGATGGTGGTGGTCAGCACCTCTCTAACATCTCTCTGTAACAGACTGTATTATGATGATGATGGTCAGCACCTCTCTAACGTCTCTCTGTAACAGACTGTATTATGATGGTGGTGGTCAGCACCTCTCTAACATCTCTCTGTAACAGACTGTATTATGATGGTGGTGGTCAGCACCTCTCTAACGTCTCTCTGTAACAGACTGTATTATGATGGTGGTGGTCAGCACCTCTCTAACATCTCTCTGTAACAGACTGTATTATGATGGTGGTGGTCAGCACCTCTCTAACGTCTCTCTGTAACAGACTGTATTATGATGATGGTGGTCAGCACCTCTCTAACATCTCTCTGTAACAGACTGTATTATGATGATGGTGGTCAGCACCTCTCTAACATCTCTCTGTAACAGACTGTATTATGATGGTGGTGGTCAGTGCCTCTCTAACATCTCTCTGTAACAGACTGTATTATGATGATGGTGGTCAGCACCTCTCTAACGTCTCTCTGTAACAGACTGTATTATGATGGTGGTGGTCAGCACCTCTCTAACATCTCTCTGTAACAGACTGTATTATGATGATGGTGGTCAGCACCTCTCTAACGTCTCTCTGTAACAGACTGTATTATGATGGTGGTCAGTATCTCTCTAACGTCTCTCTGTAACAGACTGTATTATGATGATGGTGGTCAGCACCTCTCTAACGTCTCTCTGTAACAGACTGTATTATGATGGTGGTGGTCAGCACCTCTCTAACATCTCTCTGTAACAGACTGTATTATGATGGTGGTCAGCACCTCTCTAACATCTCTCTGTAACAGACTGTATTATGATGGTGGTGGTCAGCACCTCTCTAACATCTCTCTGTAACAGACTGTATTATGATGATGGTGGTCAGTATCTCTCTAACATCTCTCTGTAACAGACTGTATTATGATGGTGGTCAGCACCTCTCTAACATCTCTCTGTGACAGACTGTATTATGATGGTGGTCAGCACCTCTCTAACATCTCTCTGTAACAGACTGTATTATGATGGTGGTGGTCAGTATCTCTCTAACATCTCTCTGTAACAGACTGTATTATGATGATGGTGGTCAGCACCTCTCTAACGTCTCTCTGTAACAGACTGTATTATGATGGTGGTGGTCAGTATCTCTCTAACGTCTCTCTGTAACAGACTGTATTATGATGGTGGTCAGCACCTCTCTAACGTCTCTCTGTAACAGACTGTATTATGATGATGGTGGTCAGCACCTCTCTAACGTCTCTCTGTAACAGACTGTATTATGATGGTGGTCAGCACCTCTCTAACATCTCTCTGTAACAGACTGTATTATGATGGTGGTGGTCAGCACCTCTCTAACGTCTCTCTGTAACAGACTGTATTATGATGATGGTGGTCAGCACCTCTCTAACGTCTCTCTGTAACAGACTGTATTATGATGGTGGTGGTCAGCACCTCTCTAACGTCTCTCTGTAACAGACTGTATTATGATGATGGTGGTCAGCACCTCTCTAACATCTCTCTGTAACAGACTGTATTATGATGGTGGTCAGCACCTCTCTAACATCTCTCTGTAACAGACTGTATTATGATGGTGGTGGTCAGCACCTCTCTAACGTCTCTCTGTAACAGACTGTATTATGATGATGGTGGTCAGCACCTCTCTAACGTCTCTCTGTAACAGACTGTATTATGATGGTGGTGGTCAGCACCTCTCTAACATCTCTCTGTAACAGACTGTATTATGATGATGGTGGTCAGCACCTCTCTAACATCTCTCTGTAACAGACTGTATTATGATGATGGTGGTCAGCACCTCTCTAACATCTCTCTGTAACAGACTGTATTATGATGGTGGTCAGCACCTCTCTAACGTCTCTCTGTAACAGACTGTATTATGATGGTGGTCAGCACCTCTCTAACATCTCTCTGTAACAGACTGTATTATGATGGTGGTGGTCAGCACCTCTCTAACGTCTCTCTGTAACAGACTGTATTATGATGGTGGTGGTCAGCACCGCTCTAACATCTCTCTGTAACAGACTGTATTATGATGATGGTGGTCAGCACCTCTCTAACATCTCTCTGTAACAGACTGTATTATGATGATGGTGGTCAGCACCTCTCTAACATCTCTCTGTAACAGACTGTATTATGATGATGGTGGTCAGTGTCTCTCTAACGTCTCTCTGTAACAGACTGTATTATGATGATGGTGGTCAGCACCTCTCTAACGTCTCTCTGTAACAGACTGTATTATGATGATGGTGGTCAGCACCTCTCTAACGTCTCTCTGTAACAGACTGTATTATGATGATGGTGGTCAGCACCTCTCTAACATCTCTCTGTAACAGACTGTATTATGATGGTGGTCAGCACCTCTCTAACGTCTCTCTGTAACAGACTGTATTATGATGATGATGGTCAGCACCTCTGTAACATCTCTCTGTAACAGACTGTATTATGATGATGGTGGTCAGCACCTCTCTAACATCTCTCTGTAACAGACTGTATTATGATGGTGGTGGTCAGCACCTCTCTAACATCTCTCTGTAACAGACTGTATTATGATGGTGGTGGTCAGCACCTCTCTAACATCTCTCTGTAACAGACTGTATTATGATGGTGGTGGTCAGCACCTCTCTAACATCTCTCTGTAACAGACTGTATTATGATGGTGGTGGTCAGCACCTCTCTAACATCTCTCTGTAACAGACTGTATTATGATGGTGGTCAGCACCTCTCTAACGTCTCTCTGTAACAGACTGTATTATGATGGTGGTCAGCACCTCTCTAACATCTCTCTGTAACAGACTGTATTATGATGGTGGTGGTCAGCACCTCTCTAACGTCTCTCTGTAACAGACTGTATTATGATGATGGTGGTCAGCACCTCTCTAACATCTCTCTGTAACAGACTGTATTATGATGGTGGTGGTCAGCACCTCTCTAACGTCTCTCTGTAACAGACTGTATTATGATGATGGTGGTCAGCACCTCTCTAACGTCTCTCTGTAACAGACTGTATTATGATGATGGTGGTCAGCACCTCTCTAACGTCTCTCTGTAACAGACTGTATTATGATGATGGTGGTCAGCACCTCTCTAACGTCTCTCTGTAACAGACTGTATTATGATGATGGTGGTCAGCACCTCTCTAACGTCTCTCTGTAACAGACTGTATTATGATGATGGTGGTCAGTGTCTCACTAACGTCTCTCTGTAACAGACTGTATTATGATGGTGGTGGTCAGCACTTCTCTAACATCTCTCTGTAACAGACTGTATTATGATGATGATGGTCAGCACCTCTCTAACGTCTCTCTGTAACAGACTGTATTATGATGGTGGTGGTCAGCACCTCTCTAACATCTCTCTGTAACAGACTGTATTATGATGATGATGGTCAGCACCTCTCTAACGTCTCTCTGTAACAGACTGTATTATGATGATGGTGGTCAGCACCTCTCTAACATCTCTCTGTAACAGACTGTATTATGATGATGATGGTCAGCACCTCTCTAACGTCTCTCTGTAACAGACTGTATTATGATGATGGTGGTCAGCACCTCTCTAACATCTCTCTGTAACAGACTGTATTATGATGATGGTGGTCAGCACCTCTCTAACATCTCTCTGTAACAAACTGTATTATGATGGTGGTGGTCAGCACCTCTCTAACATCTCTCTGTAACAAACTGTATTATGATGGTGGTGGTCAGCACCTCTCTAACATCTCTCTGTAACAGACTGTGTTATGATGGTGGTGGTCAGTTCCACTTCCAGCACAATGGTGGCTAAAGACTTTCAGACAACAAGTCTTTCCCACCCCTTTCCAACATCAGTGGCAGTGCAAATGATGTTTAGTAATGTGATCTGAGATCAGCTAAAACACACGCCACATACACCTACAAACAACATTATTTAAAGACAGGGACGAGGTGAGAAGTCAAAATTAGACTGGTATGGTCCATTAATATGTGTGGCATTCCTCCTGCAATGATCCTTTTCTGACCACTAGAGTGCAGCAATGAGACACGTAAACAAGGGGAGGTTTCCTCTCGTTCTCCCAAAACAAAAAGCTCTCTTGTTTTGCCAAATAGTGATAATTGTAAATACACAACACTGCCTCGCTGGCACAGTCTGGTTGAGTCTAAAAGATTTGCTGAAAAATATCATAGTCTCCACTGTAAGGAGCTTTTGAACCAGAGGGCAGAATGTCACTTCTCTGGTCTATTTGTTTTTAAATGCATTATGTTTATCACCTGCAAGAGTCCTATGACGTACAGGAGGCAGTGGGGAAAATAGGCAGAGCTACAAGCATGTCCGAGTTTTGTCAACAAAGAAAGTAAATGATGGAATAACAACAGACTGGCTGATGGTGGCTGAGGGTTGACTGAGTAGGCCACCGTGACCCAATGACACCTTCTGAGGGCAGGTGGCCATAACGAGTTCTGAAAATGTAAGAAATGCAGTCAGAAAATAAT
>NC_140181.1:34951476-35001476 GCF_963971535.1 Notolepis coatsorum | reverse complement strand
CTCCAATTTTCAATTTTTCTCCCATCCCAATTTCGTATCGTCCAATTCTACCCTCCCCTGTCTCGAACGCTGTTAAGCCATGCCTCCCACAAGCCGGCTGCAATGTGGACTAGGCCTTACATCACGTGTCCCCTCCGGTACTCGAGGAAGCAGCAGTCGCATCTTTTCACCTGCACAGCGCGATCTCTCAGCGTCGGGGGTCTGCGTTTGGAGGGCACGCCGCCCCTGTTGCTTCCTGATTCTGCTGCGCAGGCGCACCAACCGACCTGTAGGAGTCGCTGTCCACAACATCCGATCCCCACCCATCAGCTTCCCACCCCCTAATACTGCCAATTGTATTAGTATGAACGACCAGCCAAGCTGATAGCAATGCGGAGAGCTGGGCTCGAACCCAGCGTCTCCTGCATTGGTGGTGAGTGCCTTGCCCACTGCACCACCTAGCCGCCCTAATTGTGCATTTTATGAAAGAAGCATGAAACTTTCAGCATATCATCTACATACCCCAAGGTTTGATTTCAGACTGACCTCTGGTGACCTTGAGGGGTCATTGACCTCAGCATTGCATTTTTCCACTTTTCGTCCCATTATTCTCCTTTATAATAATATATATGTTTGTTAAAATGGCAGTTTTGTTCTAATAAAGACATTCACTTGCTCAGCCATGGCCTTGTGTCAGTTTGTTGCATGATTTTGATGAGAATTTGTATCATGTTCTTATTGATCAAATACTATTTCTAGCTGTTGATGAATGTCATGTTAGTGTGGTCATGTCAGTGATGTCAGTTTTTATGAATGAACGTTGTATGGTCCGTTTTGTGTTTGTTTTATGTTAGGACTACGGGTGGAAATTAGCCCTGTGCTATTCCCGGCATATTTACGTCCTTATCATGCTGTGATGTTATGCATACACATGTAAATGATGTTCATTAATTTGCATTGTCCTTAATAAACAAATCTTAAATCTTAAATCTTAAATGTTGTTGATGATGAATGAAATTAAATGAAATACAGTTAGATATCTAGCTAGCAACTAGCTAGTTAGCTAGCCATTGTGTACTGTTAGCCAATCCACCTCCACCCTTTTCACCATTAATTCCTCCAAAGAGCTAGTTACTGGCAAGGCAGCCTACGACACTCTTCAGCAATTTGATGCAACACTGTGCATGCATCATGTCAAAACGCCATATCCTGATTGATCCAGCCCAGCCTTCTACATCTAAGAAGCTGCATTGCCCCACTAACTGGGAACTCTGTGCTCTCTGCCAAGTGGAAACAAGGGAAGCTTTGCAATGCTCTGCCCGCTCAAGCAAGCCACCACTAGGCAGTGGTTATGTGTCATTGGCCAGGCATCTTCTTGAATTTCAAGAATTTGGACAGATACCCGCTGAGCAAGCTACTGCCCCTGGCATCCAATCAGCACTGCATACCTGAAGCGGCCCCTCCAACATTTGAAGAATGGTGTGTGGTAGGCCTGTTGCAATAAGCAATAAATCAATTTATCGCGCAATAATGAAAATGAATGCAATGATTTTGACGGGCGCAATTAATTGCTATTTGCGTGTTTGTTTTAATGAGGCGGGAACCAGTACCTCTCCGTGTGGGGAGGCGGGCCGCTGACGTTACTACAGAGTACAGCACAGGAGCTCCTGTGAGCACCATGCGTATGTTGGGCAGTAGCAACGCTACATAGCTTAACTACATTTCTCAGTAGCGTGATGGTAGCGTCGCAGCCGTCGCTCCTTTTGAACCAAGTAGCGTTCTTTGTAGTGTAGCTATTTTTAGACCCAAGTAGTGATGTAGCGTGAACAAACGCTATACGCTACTGCCCGGAGAAACTGGACTGCTAAATAAAGATTAAAGATCTAGCGTTGATGCTATGACGCTTCCTCCTCATCGTTGATTGCCTGTAGTAGCTGCATCTAACGTTAGTAGCTAACGTTAAAACTAACCTAAAGTTAGTTGTTCACCAACAATCTCAACATTTGTTTTATCATTAGCTCAAAAACACAGAACCGGACGACACAAGTTGTCCGCTCATAGGTTCTGCTAGGATAATAACAACAATACTTCCGGTCGGTGGGTTTCAAAATAAAAGAGCAAAGTCTAAAACACCGGAAAGGACGTTTATTTTGTACAGCGTTTTCCTCCACGAGTACTCAAGTACATCATGTGATCAATCGATCTGTTTTTTTTTGCCCATCCCTAGTTTATCCTGTGCTGAAAAGTCTCCATTCCAATAGAGATAGTATATATTTGTGTTTATTTGATTATTGTTGAGCTATATTTTAATCGAGAGTAACTGGTAGTGTAGCTTACTACATTTTCCAAGTAGCTTGCCCATCACATAATCCGCGAGCCACAGTAAACAAACGCGAGCCACAATTAGGGTGACCAGGTGTCCCGCTTTTGGTTGTATACTGCACAGCCATTTTACCTAATGTCCCACGTCCCTCTTTTCGAAGCAAAAAATAAAAACATGGGTCTAAAAGCCCCTTCCTACAGTAAACGTAGCAACCTGCCTCTTGTCCACACACATTGCTCTGCTCGTTTTATCATTGCTCTCACGGAGATAAAACTGGGAACGAGGTTACTCTGCTTCTGACGCTACCTCATATCTGATTGGTTAGGTAGTAATTTAGGATATTTAAAATGTCTTCCAATGTTAAATAAAGGTTTATTGCACTTTGAAACGGTTTCCTTGCATTATTATGCTATTATCATTATATTAGTAAAAAAAAAAAAGTTGATTGAAAACTTTTGGGAAATACATTTCTCAAAAAAATTATTTCTCTCAAAACCGCAATAATATCACTTATCGCAATAATTTCTGGGACAATTAATCGCCCAGCAAAATGTGTTATCGTGACAGGCCTAGTGTGTGGTCAAATTGACTTGGAATGATGTAATTTGTAACTTTGTTTGACCATAATGCATGAATGTTAGATCCTGAGGGCAGTTTCAAGGCCATGGTTACACTGGGGAATACAGCAATGTTTTTGTTGCTGAATGATTAAGTTTGCTGTCCAAGTAAAAAAACACCGTTTTGGCAGGAAAACGCGGTGTCCTACTGGCAACGCTGAAAAGGTGTTTCCGTTTTTGGATACTCGCCAAAACTCGCCAACAATGGTGCCATGTAATCTGCGCGATCCGGATACGGAGCCGTTCTGCCCAATGCCCATGCGCAGTAGAGACCCGCACGGTTATTTCCAGTGTTTACAGCAGAGCAGTCCCAAGTAGCTGCGGCTACCATGTGTTGTCAAGTTATTGTTATAAGGAGCCCAGTCCAAGCTACAACAGTCTGCATTCCCTTAACAATTGTTGTATTGAGCCGTATTGTATTGTACCCATTCTGCAATCTGTTAAATAAAGTTTACATCCATTCATTCTGCTAGCATTAACGTTACCTCGCTGCTAGCCACAATGCTATACTGTTATACTGGCATATCCCAATCATGTTAGCACGTAAGCTAACACAATCGGCGACGATCTTTTTGTGAGACTAAACTCTGCTCTTGGTGGTCAATTGTGTTGATGTTGGTTTTGTTTCATCAACAAATGAGAGGCATAACACACAGTGAATGTATCCGTTTTGTTTATTGCACTTTTATTGCACTTTCTTTGCTGAAAAATAAATGCTACGTTGGCTAAATGGCTCACGCGAGGCATTTAAAGATGGCGGATTGTTGATTTTTAGCAGGAAATGTATTGGCATTTGGCGCCCTAGGCGAGATTCACCCCCCCCCCCCCCCCCCCCCCCAAAACGTTTTTTTTTTTTTTGGAAATTTCTTTTTTTTATGGCTTTTGCCTCTTCATAGTTCTCTAACGTTAGTCTTTCTTTCCTCAACGCTCAATTCTATAAACACTTGACCGATACCCATCAATGCACAGCGCTCTAGCATGTTCTGACTGTGAACACCTAAAGCTGAGGCTCAGACCGACCGACCGTTTTAGATTTTTGGCTCATTTTCCCTTATGTTAGCAGCTGCCCTGGAGAGCAGAAACTACATACTTGCTCTGAAAACATATTATACTGGATTAGGATGAAATACAATATCGGATTGGCTTTGATTGGATTAAAAACTCTATAAAGAAACCATAGATATATATAAGAATATATAGATCATTAGAATCAAGAGTCAAGATGTTTATTTGTCACACACATACCAGGTCATTAATGTGTGCATACAGGACATTAATGTGACTTGTTAAGTTAAAAAGGTATATTTGAATGTCATTATTATTTCAACTGTTTATAAGATGATAGAACATGGATTCTCTATTTCTCTTTTAAATGTTTATATAAAATGTAAGTTCAGTATCAGTATCAGTATCAGTAAAACGCCAATGTCTGTTAATACAGTTTTATCTTTTTTTTTTCTGACTGTGGGGGGTAAGTGCGCAGCGACCAGGAAGGGATTGGGAATTGGCATACGACTAACATTGGGATGGGAGAAAATCGGAGGAAAATGGAGGGGGAAAAAGATAAAAAAAAAAAAAAAAAATCCAGAGCTCTGGAGAACATGCCCCCAACGAAGGCTGCACTAGAGCAACACATTAAGCGTGCCAGCTATCAGGCCAATGGTTGGAGCAACGCCTTGGAACCTGACCCTCAGCTGCCAAGCCCTGCTGATTGGGGCTGGGTGAAAGAAGAAATGGGATGGCACATCATGGCAGCCACTGTGGACCACCCTTCCAGAAGCATCATAGAGCTGCTATGAACTGATCCATTGTGGTTGCAAGAAAGGGTGTACAACACACTGCAAGTGCAAAAAGGCTGCCCTCAAGTGTACTGCCCTTTGCTCATGCTCAGGAGACTGTTAGGCCTCACTAATAATGTCATTGTAGGGCAGGTACTACTTACTACAACTAGGGTAGTGTAAGAGCCATATGAGTGTTTTAGTTATGGATTATTATTATTATTATTATTATTATTATTATTATTATTATTATTATTATTATTATTATTATTATTATTATTATTATTATTATTATTATTATTATTATTATTATTATTATTATTATTATTATTATTATTATTATTATTGTAACTGAGGGGTTACAAAACCCTGACTGTATTAAAGATTGTGATAGATTAAACCACTGCTAGTTATGTACTTTAATTACTGGCCAGACAGTACATCAAATATAGATGGTGAACACCCACAAGAACACGGCATTGACAAAGAAATAGTATTTGAGGGTAATTTATTATTATTATGCAACATTAGGTTACAGAATGAGAATTAGGGTCGCGCTTGTATGGCGAAGAATATGCGTAAAGTCAGTCAATAGCATGAGTCACTAAGAATAGCAGGAATCCTACGATGGGTCTAAGTTGACACCACCTGTCGTATAGTAGCAACTATATAGGGCAACACTGGTACCGCCTGGAGACAATGGGTTCCCTCCGGGTATTATATATGTGACCCGGTACAATGGTAGCATATTAATCACACTGGATACGCTGTTTACAGGGACTACAGACTATGGCTGTAGCTGTCTTTATTGCCATAACAACGAACCCGGAAGCGGGCTGAGCTGTCACCTTAAGAAGTGCTCGCCCTCCCCCTAGAGGGCAGGAATAGGAATGGTGAGGTCGTAACACACCAACAGCCACATACATCACACCGGGGGTGTAAGGCCTGGAGGGTAGAGGAATGTTCGGGTACTCAGTCTGATTCAATGAGGAATAAAGAAACTCCAGGTACAGGAGTCGGTCCTTGTAACTCCCTTGATCAGCAGCAAAGCAATAATTGTAATCCAAATGCTCAATAGCATTGATGACAGCTAGCCAGCCTCCGTCCACGAGGCCAGCCCGAGTTGTAATCCTCACGAGGTTGAATCCCAAACGATAGTGGAAATCAACGATGCTCTTCTCCGGGTAACACGTTCCAAATCAATATAATCCAACCAGTAATGGTTCTGCAATCGCCGACGCCGATTCTCCTGTGTACATGTCCAACAGTTCTCCGCCTAGGACTCCTCGGGTGTGGGCGACGTATTTAGGCCACACACCCTGGCTAAGTACACTAGCTAAAGACACAACGAACCGCTGGGTAATGCTACACCCGAACGAACTGTGGCCGCACGATATACAATAAGTGAACGACTATTTACTTCACATTAGATTAGGTCGAACTCGACGTTACTGCATTAAACTCTGACAATTTACTATTCTATTCGCACGTGGTTCTCAACGCTCTGTTAGACGCAAGGTTGCTCACTTCACTGCACGTTGACTCGGGATGAACAACAACTCTGCGCACCTGCGCCGTATATATACTTAAGTGAATATCTAGTCCCAAACCGCAGTCTTTGTCTGGTATCAATACGCTGTCTCCGGGCATGTCCTGACATGCCTGAACTTGTCTTTGAACCTGCCGTTGGGGGCCTGCGCGCTGGCGCCTAGGGGCGCTGTCCAATAAGGAGAGCGAATATTACTCTGGTTTGAACGCAGGTAAAGGGATATTCCGTGTATATATATAAATAATATACAAAGTATATCAAACAATAAAGGTAGATTCTCAGTTTAATCTGGCCCTTCACAACAGCCGCCTCCTAATTAGTCCGCACCTAATTAGTTAAGGGAGACAGATTAATAGTCCAGTCAACTGCTCAATGTCTGTTGTGGGGAGTAGGGCAATCTACAAAGTCAGTGGGTCATGATCGTCATCAGGGGAGTCAGGGAGCCTCGGCAACTCTATCAGCCTCGCCACGGGTCGGGTGTAGGTCCGCCCCTGGACAATAACTTCTGCCGCTCTGACCTTTCCGTCGGCACCAGTGATCACTTTGCTTACGCGGCCGGCCGGCCACATAGCTCGGGGTAGTGACTGGTCTATGATCATAACGACTGTGTCCACTTGTAAGTTGTCTCTGTCCTTTACACATTTCTGACGGGTTTGGAGAGATGGTAGGTAGTGGAGGAGGAAACTGTTCCAAAACTTGTCAGCCAATATTTGACTGTACCTCCACATTCTTCGGCCGTTCGCTTCTTCAGGTCTGTACACCGTCTGTGGAAGCGCGGGGTCCAGCCGCCCCATCAAGAGAGTGTTGGGGGTGACTGGGTCGACATCTGCTACATCACTTGAGACGTACTCGAGGGCGTTGTGCTCGCCACTTGCGACAGTCTAGACGAGTCCGCTGGAAGCGACGTACTGCTTCTCTTCCATTCGGTATCCAATAGCGACGTCGGATCTCAGCGAAGACTCTCTCTGCCCCAGCGTGGTGCACATCCTCGTCGTATTTCTTTATGATGAGCTCAGTGACCTTGTGTCGGCTGTTGAGGACTATAGGAAACTTGACGTCATCCGTTAAGTCCGGGGCCCGTCTCAGACGACCACCCACCCTGATGAGGCCATGGGTGTCGCGCTCAGGGGCCAAGTGGAGCAGTCTGCTGTCTGACGGGATTGGCTTTGTTCCCTGCAGGCAGTCTAGCTCATCGGGGAACGAGTCTCTTTGGGCTCGCTGTAGCAGAAGGAGTTCTGCCTCTGCGTAGTTCGATGCGTCAATGTCTGTAGTGGGGGGAACCTCAGGGTGGTGCCACAGGAATGTTTTTAGCTGCGCACTCTCAAAGGTGAGGCAGTCGTCTATGTTAGGGTCAGTGGGGACTGGGATGTGCGTCAACCCACAGAACATAGATTTCTTGATCTCTGCCTCCTCTTGACTAGCCTCCCGTGGGGTGGGGGTAGGCCACTCCTCCTCCGGGAGCTTGAGGAACTCAGGACCGTCACTATAGATATTGGGACGTGTGAGGTCATAAAATAATTTAGGACCTGCTCCGAGGTCATCAATTGGCACACATGCGATGCATGCATGCAATTTGTATCTGCGATTAACCCATCCCGTCGTCCTTCCCCCCCAAGGGCAGCCGGGAGCAGACAGGCGTCAACGTGAGCCGCGCCAGGGGACCAATCCAAGTGCTCCTGTCCGTCTTCGTCAAGGACGCCACAGCGTTAGCGATCTTGTTGTTGTGCATGTTTTTCCATTGGGTTTATCTTATCGGGGGGGAAACCCTTGCGAGCACGGGGAGAACATGCAAACTCCACACAGAAAGGCCTGGGAGATACCCCACCTGGGTAACTGGCATCATGGAAACCTGGTCCCCAAGCGGGAATCGAACCCTGGACCTTCTTGCTGTGAGGCGACAGTGTTAACCACTACACCACCGTGCCGCCTACCTTGTCATCTAGGGACATCCCCCGTGTGATGACATCGGCTGGGTTCTGTTTCGTGTCCACGTACCTCCAGCACGCTGATCCTACCAGGTCTTGAATCTCTGTGATTCTGACTCCCACGAAGACCTTGTATCTACAAGAATCGGACTGGATCCATGTGAGTACGGTCATGGAGTCTGACCACAAGATTGTTCTTTGCACCGGGATGGTGAGTTCACGTTGGATTAACGTGGCGAGTTGCGCGCCTACCAGAGCTGCGCAGAGCTCTAGACGCGGGATCGATTGTTGCTTGCGGGGGGCTATCCTTGAGCGAGCCAGGATGAAGGCTGTGTGTATTTCTCCTCCCTCCTCTCGGGCCCGCAAGTAGGCCACCGAGCCGTAGGCCACTTCCGAGGCGTCACTGAAGACGTGCAGGTCCATCTGGCACGTCTCCTGACGCACTGTGGGTGGGATGTAGCTCCGGCGTATGTTCACATTTTGGAGCGAGCTGAGTTCTCTCTCCCACTCTCTCCTGGTGGAAGCTAGGTGGTCGGGTATGGGGTCGTCCCAGCCCTGTTCCTTGTCCCACAGCTCTCGTACAATCATTTTCGCCCGAGTGGTGTAAGGTACAGTAGGATACACCCCAGCGGGTCGTATTGACTTGCGAGTGTTCTGTATACGCTCCGTCTGGTGGTCGGTAGAGGGGTCGACCTTCCCTGCTCCGGGGTCAGGGGTGTGTATTTGTAATGGAGCGAGTCTGTTTTGAAGCGCCAGACTAGGCCCAATGTTATTTCCTGTGCTTCACCTGGGGTGGTCGCCATCCAGGTCTCGCTGCTTGCTGCCTTTGTCTCTGGGGAGAGGCTGCGAAGTACTTGAGGGTCACTGCTGGCCCACTGCCGGAGATCAAAGCCGCCTTTGATCAGTGAGGCGCGGAGCTTGAGCAGGAGGGCTTCGGCTTCTTCTGGCGTCGAGACGCTTTGCAGACAGTTGTCCACGTAGAAACTCCTCTCTACACTTTGTCTGACCTCCTCGTCAGCTTCAGGGTCTTCTGTCACATGTTTTTGAAGTGCGAACGTAGCACAGCATGGGCTGCATGTGGTGCCGAAGGGGAGGACCTCCCATTGGTAGATGGATGGTTGCTCATCTTTGATCCTCTCTCTCCATAGGAACCGCAGCAGGGGCTTGTCCTCCTCCACTAGTCGCACCTGCAGGAACATCCCTTTGATGTCGCCGCTGATGGCCACCTTGTCTTGGCGGAAACGTAGTAGTACGCCGAGGAGAGAGGGGCCGAGTGTCGGGCCGGGCAAGAGTTCTTTATTCAGATTCTGTAGTCCGATCTGGTAGCTGCAGTTGAATACAATGCGATCCTTGCCGTTGTGGTGGACCTTGTGGTGGGGCACGTACCAGGATTCAGTCGTCTGGTCGGCCTCTTGAATGTCAATTTTCTTTATGTGTCCCGCTGTGATCAGCTTGTCGATCTCAGCGCGGTACACGGTGGCTTGAGTGGGGTCTTTGGCTAGACGCCGCTCGGTGTTCAGTAGATATCGCTCTGTCGCTTCTCTTGAGGCGTGGAGGGTGGGCATACCCTCTCGCCTCAGGAGTGGAGTTGCATATCTCATCACTCCATTGACCTCGACTCTCTTTGTCTTCTGCTCGAGGAGGGCTATGGCATAAGTGTCTTCCTTTGAGCAAACGAGTTTCTTTTCATTCTTAAAGGGCATCGCGTCTAATGTCCATAGCCTCTCGACGTGCTGCAAGAGGGTGGTGTCTTCTTCGTTTATCCTCGTGTAGAGACAGCGAGTGGCTGTCGGTCGGTTGGAAGACCCGGAGAGGGGGACTTGTAGTGTCCAACCCAGGCGGGTCTCGACCGCTGCTGGACAGCCTCTGGGCCCGATGTGGACCCGGTCCGTTGGGACGATGAGGTGTGCGTGGTCGGATCCTATGAGCAGGGTCGGGGTGGCGTCGTCGATGAGCGGTATAGGTAGTTGACGTAGGTGCACGTATTTCTCCATCAGCTTTGGGATGGGGTAGGTGTACTGTGACAGGCCTATGTCGTGGCTGGTGAAGGCATTAGTGATGCTATACTGCTTCTCGGGCTGCCCGACCGCTGCTATCGTGAAGGAGACATTTTCACCCTTTATGGTCTTCAGGTCTCTTCTAATGGTACGGATTGTCATTGTTTCTTCACTCCCCCGCAGACCCAGCCGGGCTGCGGCGGATGCGAGGAGGAGAGTCTTTTCTGACCCATCGTCTAGGACGGCGTAAGTGTCCATGACCTTGTCCTCGTAGCTTAAGAGCACTCAGACCACCTTCAAGAGCACTCGGGAGCTCCCGCTCTTCGCAGGGTCTATGTACATGACGTTCACTCTCGAGCTGCTTGGGGGTACGGGTTTCTTCTTGTTGCTGTCGTGTAGGACCTCCAAGTGGGCGCCGTCGCACTTGCTGCATCTTTTCTTTAGGCGGCACTCAGCTGCCATATGGCTGCGCGCGCAGCGGAAGCAGCAGCGGTTGGCTTTGATCCACTGACTCACCTCGTCAGCGGTCAGCTTCTTGAAGGTGTCACATTGAGACAGCCAATGTTCATTTTCACAGTACTGGCATACAATCTTCCACTTCCCCTTGGTCTGGGGGGTGCTGTGGATCTTGTGCTGCGGCACTGACTCGGCCTGGTGCATAACTGTCACTGACCGGCGGTTATCGTTGGACCTCCGAGGTCCATCTCTTGGGCTAGATCCACTCCACACGAATGTGTCCAGTCGTAGGCTGCTAACTTCCCTTGCGAGGAAAGCGGCCAGGTCTAGGAGGGATGGCTCTGGGCCGTTGGGATCACGGTGGTCTCTCTGCCGCCGAAAACGCTCTTGGCGGGCTGGAGGGAGCTTCTCCAGTATTCGCTCCACATTAGAATTTGCATACAGTTCATATCTCCTTCTCCTTTTGGGACCCCAGCATCCCCACGAGGGATTGTACCTTGATAGAGAGGTCATCCAGTGCTCTATTGTCTTTGGCTGGGGGGAGGCGGTCGATATCCCGTATTTCTTGGATCACGTAATCCCATATGCGTCCATAACGCTGGTCGAGGGCCACCAGAGCCGCGGAGTATGGGGTGCTTGAGTTGGAATATGCCAGCGCTATGTTATGCGCTCTGGGCACCTTGAGATGCTTGAGGAGGATGGCATATTTGTACGACTCGTTGTGGACATCGGACATCATAGTCTCCAAACACATGCGTAATTCCGTGTACTGTGCTCTGTCCTCGCGCGTAAAGTCTGGGAACGTCGGTGTGCCAAGGTACGATGCCATGGATGGCTGGTACATTGGTGAGCATAAGGGAAGAGGCCTCCTGGGCGAGTCTCCCCGTACGTGTGGTCGTGGGTTAGTACTTGGTGGGTACCAGAGGCCGGGTCCCCAGGTGCTGTTCCTCGGTGCTGACTGTACGTCAAACTCACCCGTGAGTTGGGTCGGGGGTTTGTAGTGCAGTGACTCGGGGCTGAAGTCGGGGCTGTACTGGGCCTCCTGGTCCAAAGTATGTTCGTGCTGGTGGGCTTGATATTCCTCCTCTTCCTCTTCTAGGTCCTGGAGTCTTCTAGTTAGTCTCTCGGCGACGTAGGCCGGTTCTTCCCGTTGGCTGGGTCTCGTATGGACCGGTCGGGGAGGGGGCTCGGAGACGTAGACAGGTTCCTCCTGTTGGCCGGGTCCCGGGTAGCTTTGTCGGGTAGGGGAAGGTGCCCTAGACCCTTGTCGTGATGATCTCCGGGAGCTCCGTGCGGAGAGAGGGGGTGTCGCCCTGGCGATCAATTGTTCTATCATCTGCGCCTGCAGCCGGTCGCGCTCTGCTTCGCGCTGCGCATTGGCGGTGTCGCGCTCTGCTTCGCGCTGTGCATTGGCGGCGTCGCGCTGTGCATTGGCGCGGTCTTGTTCGATGTTCTCTTCCGTCTGAAGGCGCCTCTCCTCCAGTCTGATGCGGTCGTCCTCACTCCTTTGTTGCGCCTGGAGGCGCTCTCGTTCAGTTGCAGAGTGTTCGCGCTCACTAAGGGCTTGCGCTTGGAGTTGCGCATGAAGGCGCTCTCGTTCCGCTGCAGTGTTCGCGCTCGCTTAATTGTTGCGCCTGGAGGCGCACTCGTTGTTCGCGCTCGCTCATTTGTTGAGCCTGGAGGCGCTCTCGTTCCACGGCAGAGTGTTCGCGCTCACTTAATTGTTGCGCCCGGAGGTGCTCTCGTTCCGCTCACTAAGGGCTTGGAGTTGCGCGTGGAGGCGCTCTCTTTCCGTGGCAGAGTGTTCGCGCTCACTAAGCGTCTTTGCTTGAAGCCGGTCGCGCTCACCCTGGAGTCGGTCTCTTTCGGTTGAGGCTGTCAGCGTGGCGATCAAGGCTTGCGCCAGTCTCTGGTCCGCCTCGCTGGGGGATGACACTGACGGAGGTGATCGGGTGCTGACAGGGCTTGTTGGAGATCTGTTCTCCTGGCGCGCTCCGAGGTCTATCTCCTGGGCGCGGTACTCTTCTCTTGGTTGTGTGTCGGGTTCTATCCCTGGAGCGCTTTCTTTATCCTGGAGCGCTCCGGGGTCTATCCCGGTGACGCTGTCTGGAGGTATAGTCACGTCATGTCCCACTTGGTCCCCCCTGTGAGCTAAGTCAGTTTCGTTTGAACCCACTGGGGTCTCTACTGGCAGGGTCGCCAAGTCGATAGGATTGGACATGCTTAAACTATCCGATTTATCCGTATTTATCGTCTGTTTAGATAAGCTAAGGGGTAGAACGAAAGCGAAGTCCTCCAGATATGGAGGTAGCTGACGTTTGCGCTGCGGGCGTTCTAGCTTAGGGGAGCTGCTTGGAGAGTGTTCACCGCTGGCCATGTCAATATTAATATTATATTAAATATTACACTGATACCCTCCGGCTCGAAGGACCAATTGTAACTGAGGGGTTACAAAACCCTGACTGTATTAAAGATTGTGATAGATTAAACCACTGCTAGTTATGTACTTTAATTACTGGCCAGACAGTACATCAAATATAGATGGTGAACACCCACAAGAACACGGCATTGACAAAGAAATAGTATTTGAGGGTAATTTATTATTATTATGCAACATTAGGTTACAGAATGAGAATTAGGGTCGCGCTTGTATGGCGAAGAATATGCGTAAAGTCAGTCAATAGCATGAGTCACTAAGAATAGCAGGAATCCTACGATGGGTCTAAGTTGACACCACCTGTCGTATAGTAGCAACTATATAGGGCAACACTGGTACCGCCTGGAGACAATGGGTTCCCTCCGGGGGTGTAAGGCCTGGAGGGTAGAGGAATGTTCGGGTACTCAGTCTGATTCAATGAGGAATAAAGAGACTCCAGGTACAGGAGTCGGTCCTTGTAACTCCCTTGATCAGCAGCAAAGCAATAATTGTAATCCAAATGCTCAATAGCATTGATGACAGCTAGCCAGCCTCCGTCCACGAGGCCAGCCCGAGTTGTAATCCTCACGAGGTTGAATCCCAAACGATAGTGGAAATCAACGATGCTCTTCTCCGGGTAACACGTTCCAAATCAATATAATCCAACCAGTAATGGTTCTGCAATCGCCGACGCCGATTCTCCTGTGTACATGTCCAACGGTTCTCCGCCTAGGACTCCTCGGGTGTGGGCGACGTATTTAGGCCACACACCCTGGCTAAGTACACTAGCTAAAGACACGACGAACCGCTGGGTAATGCTACACCCGAACGAACTGTGGCCGCACGATATACAATAAGTGAACGACTATTTACTTCACATTAGATTAGGTCGAACTCGACGTTACTGCATTAAACTCTGACACTTTACTATTCTATTCGCACGTGGTTCTCAACACTCTGTTAGACGCAAGGTTGCTCACTTCACTGCACGTTGACTCGGGATGAACAACAACTCTGCGCACCTGCGCCGTATATATACTTAAGTGAATATCTAGTCCCAAACCGCAGTCTTTGTCTGGTATCAATACGCTGTCTCCGGGCATGTCCTGACATGCCTGAACTTGTCTTTGAACCTGCCGTTGGGGGCCTGCGCGCTGGCGCCTAGGGGCGCTGTCCAATAAGGAGAGCGAATATTACTCTGGTTTGAACGCAGGTAAAGGGATATTCCGTGTATATATATAAATAATATACAAAGTATATCAAACAATAAAGGTAGATTCTCAGTTTAATCTGGCCCTTCACAACAATTATTATTATTATTATTATTATTATTATTATTATTATTATTATTATTATTATTATTATTATTATTATTATTATTATTATTATTATTATTATTATTATTATTATTATTATTATTATTATTATTATTATTATTATTATTATTATTATTATTATTATTATTATTATTATTATATCAAATAGAAGGATATGATTTATGTGAATGTTATGATTTATCTGTGTTTTGGAGATGAAATAATAATCAAATGCTTACATAAAGAAAGCCTTGGACTGGTCCGCATCAAACCAGAGGATAGTCAAGCTTTGCGCGCCTACGCCCTCTACCTGAGAGGATGCAGTAATGCAATGCAGGAGCTTCACTATATGGATGAGCTGGACAATCCATCTAACCTGAGACTGATCTTATCCAAGATACCCTTTAGGATCAGAGAAAGGTGGAGGTCAACGGCCTACGACATCCAGGACCGCACTAAGCAAAGAGCCAAATTTAAGGATCTTGAGGCTTATCTGGAGAAGTAACCAAAATCGCCTCCGACCCATTGTTTGGCAATATTCAGGATTATGGTCCTGACAGAGCTGCCCCAAGGTACCTCAAGACTGCAGCCTCTGGATGGCAAACACGAGCAGGAACATCAGCTGCACCGGTTAAGGAGAGAAAGGAGAGAAGCAGCTTTGTCACGACAGTGACACCAGCCACAAACAAACAGTAATGTTTGTAATGGCTCTAGCTATGACAATACAGGAATGTATTTATCTAGAACAACTGCTCGAAGGAATGGATACCTATGTATATAAGAAAACTGTTGTTTATGAAGACAACCAGGGAACCATTGCACTCGCTAGAAACCCTGTGTGCCGACAGAGGTGTAAACATGTGGATATAAAATATCACTTCATCAGATCTGTCATCAGAGAAGAAAGGATGACACTTGTTTACTGTGAGGTTTGGTTCTTTCCCCACCACGGGCTTCTTAAAGTACTGTGATGATTGGTCCGCTCCCCACCCACTCGCTCCGTTCCTTTAAGGTACTGTGAGGATTCTGTGTTGATTGGTCCGTGCCGAACACACACTTCTAAGTCAAGTATCAATTACCATCACGCACCTGATGTGTGTTCTAATCAGCGCCCCAAGAGGCTTTATAGACTCTGATTCCCCTAGTATCGATGTTGGATCGTTCTGAACCATTCCCTGCATTTGCCTGTTCCTTCCCGTCGCTGCTTTCCCTGTTCTTTTGCCTCCCAGGACTCTCGAGAAATATTCCGTTTGGAGAACCTGCTTCCCCGTTACGAAGCGGTCGCCTTGTTTGATCTGCCCGCTTTACGCGCTGCGCTCTGGTGAGTTTTGGTAAACAGTCTTTTGGATCTATCGTTTTTTGTGTGTTTGTAAAGCACTGAAGAGATCCTGTTTTTGTTCAGACTGTTCTCACTTTTTTGTCTGTTGGATTTTCACATTTGGATTACCTAATTGTTTTTACTCTGGACACTGCTCACTGTGTGTTTCACACCGAAGATCTGTCACTTGGATTATTTGTTTGGACAATTCACCTCACAAGTCACCTGTCAGTTTTCAATTGTGCGCTGAGCTAACTCGGACTCTCTCTCTCCCTCTCCGCCTCCATCCGGAGCATATGCTGGGAGGATCTGCAGAGCGGCTCAGACGTCACGGACAAATTCCACAACGTAACCTTCTGGGAGAAGCTGCAGAGCAGCAAACATTCCTCACATGCCTGTTTCCCAGTTTGTTCTGTTCACCACCAAATTCATTCTTGTTACTCAGTAAATAAACACGCCCTTGATTTTGGCTAACTCTGAAACAACTCTCTCTGTGCCGTTTGCGTTTGGGGTCGGTGTCAAACCATAACATTACGATCCAACCATGACGACCCCAGCCGACACAGAGAGAGTCAGCACAGCATTGGCAGTCCAGCTAGAGTCAACCAAGGAACACAGCCTACAGCTAGATGCGGCTGCGGCTGCTGTACAGGAACTCCGAGAGCAGGTCCTGCTTATTCAGGGGTCCCTGGGGGCTCTGGCTAGCCAGCAGTCTAGTATTCTCCTCCACTTACAAGCACTGAGTGAAACCATTAACACCTTGCTTGCAACCCCACTTCCTTCAGGAGCCTCGGCCGGAGCATCACCCGCAGCCCTGGCAGGTCCCGCGCCTCCCGATCCCGCACCTCGGGAGCCCCGTCTCTCCGAACCACGGCTGTTCGACGGTAACTTCGAGGATTGTGCCACATTCATCATGCAATGTGAGTTGGTTTTTCGTCATCAACCCAGTCGTTTCACTTCAAGGGGAGCCCAAGTGGCCTACATGACTAACTTGCTCTCAGGCCGGGCAGCCCAGTGGGTCACTTCCTCCTGGGCAATGGAGGCAGACTTCTGTTTCTCCTACCCAGACTTCGTGGCTGAGCTCCGCAGGGTTTTCCACCATCCAGCCCGTGGTCTGGACCCTGGAGCCCGGTTGGGTACCTTCCGGCAGGGCAGCGGCGGGGTTACCGACTACGTGCTGGAGTTCAGACTGGCGGCTACGGAGAGCGGTTGGAACGACCAAGCACTTCGTCTTACCTTCATGAGGGGGCTCAACGACGCAGTCAGGGACCAGCTCGCGACCCGTGAGGAACCTGAGTCCCTTGAGGACCTGATCAGCCTCGCTATCCGCATCGACGGACGCCTCCGGGAGGGAAGGCGTGAGCGAGCACGACGGGGATCCCCAGACGTACCCCCCGAGTACCACGACCTCGAGGAGGTCTTCAGTACCCCAGACGTACCCCCCGAGGACCACGACCTCGAGGAGGTTTTCAGTACCCCAGACGTACCCCCCGAGTACCACGACCTCGAGGAGGTTTTCAGTGAGTCCAGGCCTCAGGTCTTTCCGCCTCACCGGCCTTTCGACTGTGCCATCGACCTCCCCTCAGGGGCTCCTTTTCCCGGCGGCCGCCTCTACGGTGCTGACCGTCCGGCCCCCTCGCCGGGTCCCAGTCCCCGTCTCCGGCCTCCCTCGCCGGTCCTCTGTCCCCGTGCCCGGCCTCCGCTGTCGGGCCCCAGTCCCCGTCTCCGGCCTCCCTCGCCGGTCCTCTGTCCCCGTGCCCGGCCTCCGCTGTCCGGCCCCAGTCCCCGTCTCCGGCCTCCCTCGCCGGTCCTCTGTCCCCGTGCCCGGCCTCCACTGTCGGGTCCCAGTCCCCGTCTCCGGCCTCCCTCGCCGGTCCTCTGTCCCCGTGCCCGGCCTCCGCTGTCGGGCCCCAGTCCCCGTCTCCGGCCTCCCTCGCCGGTCCTCTGTCTTTGTCCCCCTCTCCAGTGCCCCTGATCGCCGGCTTCCTTCGGTCCCGTCCGGGCAGGCCGGGGCCGAGTGGGTCGCCGGGTGGCTCCCGTGGAGGGGGGAGTACTGTGAGGTTTGGTTCTTTCCCCACCACGGGCTTCTTAAAGTACTGTGATGATTGGTCCGCTCCCCACCCACTCGCTCCGTTCCTTTAAGGTACTGTGAGGATTCTGTGTTGATTGGTCCGTGCCGAACACACACTTCTAAGTCAAGTATCAATTACCATCACGCACCTGATGTGTGTTCTAATCAGCGCCCCAAGAGGCTTTATAGACTCTGATTCCCCTAGTATCGATGTTGGATCGTTCTGAACCATTCCCTGCATTTGCCTGTTCCTTTCCGTCGCTGCTTTCCCTGTTCTTTTGCCTCCCAGGACTCTCGAGAAATATTCCGTTTGGAGAACCTGCTTCCCCGTTACGAAGCGGTCGCCTTGTTTGATCTGCCCGCTTTACGCGCTGCGCTCTGGTGAGTTTTGGTAAACAGTCTTTTGGATCTATCGTTTTTTGTGTTTGTAAAGCACTGAAGAGATCCTGTTTTTGTTCAGACTGTTCTCACCTTTTTGTCTGTTGGATTTTCACATTTGGATTACCTAATTGTTTTTACTCTGGACACTGCTCACTGTGTGTTTCACACCGAAGATCTGTCACTTGGATTATTTGTTTGGACAATTCACCTCACCAGTCACCTGTCAGTTTTCAATTGTGCGCTGAGCTAACTCGGACTCTCTCTCTCCCTCTCCGCCTCCATCCGGAGCATATGCTGGGAGGATCTGCAGAGCGGCTCAGACGTCACGGACAAATTCCACAACGTAACCTTCTGGGAGAAGCTGCAGAGCAGCAAACATTCCTCACATGCCTGTTTCCCAGTTTGTTCTGTTCACCACCAAATTCATTCTTGTTACTCAGTAAATAAACACGCCCTTGATTTTGGCTAACTCTGAAACAACTCTCTCTGTGCCGTTTGCGTTTGGGGTCGGTGTCAAACCATAACATTACGATCCAACCATGACGACCCCAGCCGACACAGAGAGAGTCAGCACAGCATTGGCAGTCCAGCTAGAGTCAACCAAGGAACACAGCCTACAGCTAGATGCGGCTGCGGCTGCTGTACAGGAACTCCGAGAGCAGGTCCTGCTTATTCAGGGGTCCCTGGGGGCTCTGGCTAGCCAGCAGTCTAGTATTCTCCTCCACTTACAAGCACTGAGTGAAACCATTAACACCTTGCTTGCAACCCCACTTCCTTCAGGAGCCTCGGCCGGAGCATCACCCGCAGCCCTGGCAGGTCCCGCGCCTCCCGATCCCGCACCTCGGGAGCCCCGTCTCTCCGAACCACGGCTGTTCGACGGTAACTTCGAGGATTGTGCCACATTCATCATGCAATGTGAGTTGGTTTTTCGTCATCAACCCAGTCGTTTCACTTCAAGGGGAGCCCAAGTGGCCTACATGACTAACTTGCTCTCAGGCCGGGCAGCCCAGTGGGTCACTTCCTCCTGGGCAATGGAGGCAGACTTCTGTTTCTCCTACCCAGACTTCGTGGCTGAGCTCTGCAGGGTTTTCCACCATCCAGCCCGTGGTCTGGACCCTGGAGCCCGGTTGGGTACCTTCCGGCAGGGCAGCGGCGGGGTTACCGACTACGTGCTGGAGTTCAGACTGGCGGCTACGGAGAGCGGTTGGAACGACCAAGCACTTCGTCTTACCTTCATGAGGGGGCTCAACGACGCAGTCAGGGACCAGCTCGCGACCCATGAGGAACCTGAGTCCCTTGAGGACCTGATCAGCCTCGCTATCCGCATCGACGGACGCCTCCGGGAGGGAAGGCGTGAGCGAGCACGACGGGGATCCCCAGACGTACCCCCCGAGTACCACGACCTCGAGGAGGTCTTCAGTACCCCAGACGTACCCCCCGAGGACCACGACCTCGAGGAGGTTTTCAGTACCCCAGACGTACCCCCCGAGTACCACGACCTCGAGGAGGTTTTCAGTGAGTCCAGGCCTCAGGTCTTTCCGCCTCACCGGCCTTTCGACTGTGCCATCGACCTCCGCTCAGGGGCTCCTTTTCCCGGCGGCCGCCTCTACGGTGCTGACCGTCCGGCCCCCTCGCCGGGTCCCAGTCCCCGTCTCCGGCCTCCCTCGCCGGTCCTCTGTCCCCGTGCCCGGCCTCCGCTGTCGGGCCCCAGTCCCCGTCTCCGGCCTCCCTCGCCGGTCCTCTGTCCCCGTGCCCGGCCTCCGCTGTCCGGCCCCAGTCCCCGTCTCCGGCCTCCCTCGCCGGTCCTCTGTCCCCGTGCCCGGCCTCCACTGTCGGGTCCCAGTCCCCGTCTCCGGCCTCCCTCGCCGGTCCTCTGTCCCCGTGCCCGGCCTCCGCTGTCGGGCCCCAGTCCCCGTCTCCGGCCTCCCTCGCCGGTCCTCTGTCTTTGTCCCCCTCTCCAGTGCCCCTGATCGCCGGCTTCCTTCGGTCCCGTCCGGGCAGGCCGGGGCCGAGTGGGTCGCCGGGTGGCTCCCGTGGAGGGGGGAGTACTGTGAGGTTTGGTTCTTTCCCCACCACGGGCTTCTTAAAGTACTGTGATGATTGGTCCGCTCCCCACTGTAAGATTCTGATCAAACTGGCCAGTATCACGTCTTCGTCTGTTTGGCTCTCCATCCAATTCCTCTGCGTTGTGTACTTTTAATGGTCCTGACGTCTCCGATACTGGTAGATAAGATCCTTATCTCCCCCCCGTTAGTGCAATCCGTAAACCATAATACTTCCCCACCTCCGTAAGAATTCGACACTTCGACAACGTGAAATACCTTACAAGGAAAAGCATGGTTTTATTTCTCTAAACAGAAACCTCAGCTCAGATGTTAACAGATTGTATTGTCCTTGAAGAGTATATTTCTAATGATCTTTCGGTGTGTTCATATTATCGTCCTTTTGCTGTTCAGTCCAATAGTGTTCAGGCCTGTTCGTTAGCCTAAGACCATCCTCGTGGTAGCCGAAGCTACTGGTGATGTGCCATTCTTCCCCCCCCCCCTCTCTCTCAATGAGAGGAGAGAGTCTCTTCTGGTTTCTTCCCTCTTAGTCTCAGTCAGATTTTAGTCTGCCTTACACCCGGAAACACCGTTCGACTTATAGAGGTTCGTCGTCGCAACGACGGCCCCGCCTTCTGGTTGTCATGCGACGTGTTGTCATGACAACTGCATAACCTTTAACACTAATAAACTCACGTTTCATTAAGCTGAACCTCTCTCCCTCCTGTCCTGGGAGACAGTACACTCTAATCTCAGATGTTCTTCTAAGGAATTCATAACAAAACCCTCGCTGACGCGGCCTGTGCCTGTGAAACCACTGGTTCCACCACCGTTCTATCACCGTCTCCTGCTTCCATGCACATTTCGATCTACCATTTTAGCTGTGGTCATCTCTCCCCAATCTATACATCACATACATTGAAAAAGCACCGTTTTCTCTCAATCCCCCCTTGATTCTTATCACCCCTTCAGAATCATAAATCATTATTTGGTTTTTCAATTAATTATGCCAAAAATAGCCTGTGGTTGAAGCAAACCAACCTCGTCTCTCGTGCACAAGAAACGAAGACGGCCCACGGTCAACCCAGTGATCCTGCTGCCTGATGTCTGTTTGCGCCCCCCTTCGTGCACAAAGGGAACCGAAACCGACCACCAAAACCAACAACATCCAACGACTCATAACCATTGGAGCCCCCCTGTCTGCTCCCAATAATTATATCCTGTTGTTCTACTGTTCTCCCTCTTATCTACCTTCTATATATATATATATATATCCTTCTATACATATATCTTATATATGAATCCTCCATTTATATCTCATACTCCTAATCAATGAACACAGGACTTCTCGCTGTTGTCTCGTCTCTCGATCTCCTGATTGACTCTGAAAGGAAGTCCCTGCTTGTCCATGATTCACCGCCCGTGCTCTGTTGTTTCAAAACGCTCTCTAAACAGCGTCTCCGCCGGGAAGGCCCCTCCGATGTCCGCCTCGTTCTCCCCTGGGCAACACCGCCTGCGACCGCTGGACTCCGCCTCGTCGGCCGTCTCCGCCCCGTCGGTCATCTCCGCCCTGTCGGTCATCTTGGTTGAGGCTCATCTCCACCGCCGCCGTCTCCTCCCTTTCGTCGTGGATCATCTGTGTACCAGGCTGCGGTGCCTGGCCCCTGCGGCTTCCTCCTCCTCCAGTCTGTCTCCTGGCCATCTCCATCGCTGTCGGTGTCATTCCCCCCTTGAAAGCAGAAACACAACCCCGGCAGTCTTTCTGTACACTCGACCCTGTGTTTTCTATTAGTCTACCGTGGCTTTGGGCCTGCAGCTCGTTCTCTATATATTTTTTCCTCTGCAAGCCCCTGCCATGGCCACGCCCTTTCAGACTGTTGGACGGTGTGAGTGTCCTACAGCCCATGGCGCTATTTGTTCTCTATTAGTCCCCCACCTTCTCAACACCCATATCTAATCCTACAGGGCTGTTCCCTGTTTTGTTGTCTTCCGGCGTGACACCAGCAGCTAAACGATACCCACTCGGCGCTCTACGTTTGTCCCACGGTTGACCCCCAGCGCGCGCCAGTTCTTTCTGGTGACGTGTCCCCTCAAGACTCTGCCTATTTATTAGGTGTGAGAAGGCCCCACTGGAGATCGAACTCCCTCTTATTTCATAATTAAACTTATTTAATTAACCTGTATATCGATCTTATTATTATGATAATAACATACAACCGAGCATCGCTCTAACATACAACAGAGCAGGTTGGTTCCCTGCTCCTAACTCACATACGTACTCGTACTATCATCTAACATACAACAGAGCTGTCCGTCGCCCTATACCCTACGGGGCTGTCTACCGTCGCCCTGGAGCTGTCACCGTTGCTCTATACCCTACGGGGCTGTCTACCGTCGCCCTGGAGCTGTCACCGTCGCTCTATACCCTACGGGGCTGTCTACCATCGCCCTGGAGCTGTCACCGTCGCTCTATACCCTACGGGGCTGTCTACCGTCGCCCTGGAGCTGTCCCGTCGCTCTATATACCCTACGGGGCTGTCTACCGTCGCCCTGGAGCTGTCCCGTCGCTCTATATACCCTACTTTGAGTTCCTTTACAAAGTTCTCACATACACCACCGTGTATACACACAAGCAGTTGGTAATTTTGAAAAAATTAAACTCCTTAATTAACTTAAACTCTACATATTCGCCTATGGGTAATGGAAACTCCCCAGCACTACCCCCCCCCCTCCGCAATTAAACTCCTTAATTGAATTAAACTCTAAATATTCCCCTATGGGTAATGGAAACTCCCCAGCACTACCCCCCCCCCTCCGCCACTAGGTGGCGACCTACTCCTCCATTTGCCTGTATTAGTTGACGTGTCACTTCCTGGTTCTTTATCTGTTATCTCCTCGTGGTGCTCACGGCCATTTTGACTCGCTCATAATGGCTACTCTCTCAAACAAACAAACGCTGCCCTTCCTTCCACGGCCTAAAAACACAGCTGTTTTTCCTCTCTTTCCTATCCATTATCAGGGGACGCTTTCTCAGACTAATACTCTTGCCTGATCGGACATAATACACACTGGTACAATCTCCTTTCGACTTTCCTTCTGTTATGAAAACAGTCCCGCCATAACAATTTTTCGATCTGATTCAAGCGTTCCCCCCCCCCTTTCCTCATCTCGCATTTACCCTCCTTAAACCAAAACTGTGCAGCCTGCCTCGTTTGCTTTTCATTCTCTGTAGATAACACCCTCGATTTCCACCATGGCTCTCTGCTCATATTATCACAGCTGGCATTCTCTGTGTCAAACTAGAAATGTTTACGTTTACGGATTCACTATCTGTTCGTTTTTATTTGGCTATAAGAGATCAAAACAACCGTGTGCACAGTGAACTCACATTTGTGATCGGAGCGCTGTTTCCCCTACAGCGCTGGTTCGCCTCCTGACCGCTCGACTCGCCGCTCTCTCCCAGGGCTGGCCGGCTTTGCTTCGATCATGATTCTCCCACACATTGATGACTGTTGTCCACTGTCGCCCCATTATTGAAAAAGTCTTTATCCGTTGTTCTTATCTCTTGCTTTATGGCTGTCATCAACAACCAACTGTTCCTGTTGTTTTAATCTCTTGCAAATCCGGGTCACGGCACCAACTGTAAGATTCTGATCAAACTGGCCAGTATCACGTCTTCGTCTGTTTGGCTCTCCATCCAATTCCTCTGCGTTGTGTACTTTTAATGGTCCTGACGTCTCCGATACTGGTAGATAAGATCCTTATCTCCCCCCCGTTAGTGCAATCCGTAAACCATAATACTTCCCCACCTCCGTAAGAATTCGACACTTCGACAACGTGAAATACCTTACAAGGAAAAGCATGGTTTTATTTCTCTAAACAGAAACCTCAGCTCAGATGTTAACAGATTGTATTGTCCTTGAAGAGTATATTTCTAATGATCTTTCGGTGTGTTCATATTATCGTCCTTTTGCTGTTCAGTCCAATAGTGTTCAGGCCTGTTCGTTAGCCTAAGACCATCCTCGTGGTAGCCGAAGCTACTGGTGATGTGCCATTCTCCCCCCCCCCCCTCTCTCTCAATGAGAGGAGAGAGTCTCTTCTGGTTTCTTCCCTCTTAGTCTCAGTCAGATTTTAGTCTGCCTTACACCCGGAAACACCGTTCGACTTATAGAGGTTCGTCGTCGCAACGACGGCCCCGCCTTCTGGTTGTCATGCGACGTGTTGTCATGACAACTGCATAACCTTTAACACTAATAAACTCACGTTTCATTAAGATGAACCTCTCTCCCTCCTGTCCTGGGAGACAGTACACTCTAATCTCAGATGTTCTTCTAAGGAATTCATAACAAAACCCTCGCTGACGCGGCCTGTGCCTGTGAAACCACTGGTTCCACCACCGTTCTATCACCGTCTCTTGCTTCCATGCACATTTCGATCTACCATTTTAGCTGTGGTCATCTCTCCCCAATCTATACATCACATACATTGAAAAAGCACCGTTTTCTCTCGTACCCACTCGCTCCGTTCCTTTAAGGTACTGTGAGGATTCTGTGTTGATTGGTCCGTGCCGAACACACACTTCTAAGTCAAGTATCAATTACCATCACGCACCTGATGTGTGTTCTAATCAGCGCCCCAAGAGGCTTTATAGACTCTGATTCCCCTAGTATCGATGTTGGATCGTTCTGAACCATTCCCTGCATTTGCCTGTTCCTTTCCGTCGCTGCTTTCCCTGTTCTTTTGCCTAACAGGACTCTCAAGAAATATTCCGTTTGGAGAACCTGCTTCCCCGTTACGAAGCGGTCGCCTTGTTTGATCTGCCCGCTTTACGCGCTGCGCTCTGGTGAGTTTTGGTAAACAGTCTTTTGGATCTATCGTTTTTTGTGTTTGTAAAGCACTGAAGAGATCCTGTTTTTGTTCAGACTGTTCTCACCTTTTTGTCTGTTGGATTTTCACATTTGGATTACCTAATTGTTTTTACTCTGGACACTGCTCACTGTGTGTTTCACACCGAAGATCTGTCACTTGGATTATTTGTTTGGACAATTCACCTCACCAGTCACCTGTCAGTTTTCAATTGTGCGCTGAGCTAACTCGGACTCTCTCTCTCCCTCTCCGCCTCCATCCGGAGCATATGCTGGGAGGATCTGCAGAGCGGCTCAGACGTCACAGACAAATTCCACAACGTAACCTTCTGGGAGAAGCTGCAGAGCAGCAAACATTCCTCACATGCCTGTTTCCCAGTTTGTTCTGTTCACCACCAAATTCATTCTTGTTACTCAGTAAATAAACACGCCCTTGATTTTGGCTAACTCTGAAACAACTCTCTCTGTGCCGTTTGCGTTTGGGGTCGGTGTCAAACCATAACAGTTTACTGTCCTACAGACGACATGGTTGCAGATGCTATGACCAAGCCTGTCTCCAAACTGAAATTGAGAAGATTTGCAGAGGTCATGTTTGGTGTGTAAAATATTGCCTGTTATGTAATATTGACTGCCATATTCTTTTGATGTTTTAAACTGTATTTTTTCCTTGAAAAAGTTGTTTTTGGAAAAGTTGTACAGTATACACATCATCCATAAGTGGGAGTGTTAAGTATATGTGTTAATATGATTGTATGTAACTGCTTAACTGTTACACAAGAGGGCGCTATATGCGTAAGGAGACGCAGCTGTTGTGGTTGACGTCAGGTAGAGGGTATAAAAGGGATTGTTCCCTCCCCCTCTGTCTCTTCCCATCTACCTCTTGCAGAGAGAAGGTCTCGTGGTACTTGTGTGCAATGTAAATAAACCACGCCGGTTAAAGGCTAAAGAAGGACCTTGTCGTCATGACCATATTATTGTTGCTCCCCAGGTGACTCTGTCAACAATGCGTTTATTTATTTCGAACATAATTTAAAAATAAATAATAATAAAAAACAAGTAATAAACAGATTAAAAAACAAACAAGCAGGAGTAGGAATACATAAACGTATGTATTCCTACCCCCTTGATTGATTGAAAACTTTATTAACAGATTGCAGAATGGGTACAATATACAGTACGGCTCAATACACACAATTGTTAGGGGATGCAGACCAGAGAAAGACTTTCGTCTTGTTTACATCAGGGCCCCCCATTTTCAATTCATCATAACATATAATGACATACATGACATACAGATAGACAGTATTCAGTATACCTTCACACTCTATTATCTTATGCAACTCATATTCACTCCACAAACTGAAATATATGTAGCAGCCTGAATATTCTACAAAGTATTCAGTAGTGCTAACTAACTGTTATTTTTCCTGTGTGTGTATAACATGTGATTTACAGTGTTCCTTTGGATAGACTAACAGTGTTCCTTTGGATAGCTCGCCCAGTCTAACGACGAAGTGAGGTGCTACTCTTCTCCAGATGCAGTATGGATTACTAGCAATAACATTGAGCCTTTGTTTCCCTTTCTGGAGCGGTCTTTGCGTGGGACCGGTGGAGGTTGCCAGCAGGGGGCGGAGTGCAGTGGTGGCAGGTGGAGCAGTGGAGAGAAGCAAGCAATGAGGAAGAGGGAATCACCTGGAGGTGAGGGGAACAGGAAGCTCTCTTCAACATTGGACTTGGCCGTGAACGGTCGCAGCCACAACGGGAGGTGCTTTGGAATAGCCCCGTTGAAGAAGTCAGTGAAGGGGAGCCCCGCCGGAGCGAGCGACGGGGTGATGAGACATACTTGCTAGTGACGGGTTATCCTAGAAGTATCCGTGATAGTGTGTGAGTAAGAGAAACCGAACCCAAGGACTAACGTCTAAGCTAACGAGACTAACGTCTAACGTTACCGGGTTATAGTAGTTACTGTGTGCGGTATAGTAGCATGCCGCTAACGGCTCCGGCTGACTTGAGTAGACTACCGGGCGCGAGGCGCTGAAGAGACCGGTGGTGTAGCCAGCCACGTTGCGTTAACAGTATAACCGAATAGCAGGAGGGTGCGCCGAGACCCAAAGCTTAGCTGTGTTTAAGGTAGCACCAAGTATTAGCTCGCACGACGGAAGCAAGCCAGCAACAGCAGCGGTGGACGGTTCCCAGACGGTACAGAGGACGCCTCTTCCCACCAGCAGAGGACGCCATACAGCACGCTCTGCCCGCTAACCACTGCCTGCTGTTCGCCCAACCTGCTGGCGGTGCTCGCGGATTGCCGACGCCATCTTGTCAGCCGGACTAGTGGTGACAAGAGTGGGTCCGCCATCTTGGCTAAGTACTAACAGTACCACGTGTGTATCAACAGCAACGTCCATTGAAGTGAACGCTAATCACCAGTGTCTAAGGGGTACCCCAAACAATTTAAGCCGGCTTAGGTTAGGTTTTCTTTGATAACGTGGGCCCACATTTATTGGTTATTTTTGTTATTGGTTTATTTGACTGTTTGATTCTGAGACTCCCAATGTGTCTACGTTCTATGCCTGGGTTCCCCCAGTACAAGCGGGGTGGTTTAATGTATTGAGCACTCGGTGCCTATGGTGGGAAGAGCTTCCCCTACATTGATTACAAGAGCACCCGGTGCCATATGAGTAAACATTAACGTTGTAATGTATAATCTGTCCAGGCTTCACTAAACGTAGATTTAATTGGGATCATTGTGTGTGTCTCTTTCTTTGAGTTCCATTTGCTATTTTATTCTCTGGGTAAATATTGTGACGGCATAATTATTTAACCCTTACACCCCATTTACAGAATAGCATTTGAAGGGTCTATACAGGTGGTCAAGGAAGGGTACTGCTTAAAGGGAAGCCCAATAATACTATTGAACTGACAGTCACTGGGTGTGGGAGGGCTGTCGGAGGTACTGGGGGAAGTGAGAGTGTGTGGGGAGCTACTGCTGACCGCCTTGGAAGGCGAGGGAGACCAGAGTACCAGGCCCCAGGTTAGTAATTCCTGGGCCCCATCCACTCCAGCTGCAAGCCCTCCAGTACGACGTTCCGGGCCAAAGACGGGGGTACTTATAGGTCCAATACTATAGTATCCTACTACCCAGTGTCTGTGTACTACTACTCCCACAAGCAGGGATAATCCACCCTTCTACATATACATACATTGTTGAATGAACAGCCTGTTTCTTGAAGTTAGACTCTCCTCTAAATTGTAACCCCCCTCTCTATAACACAATTTTTGGATGTTACCCGGGAGTGAATTGTTTCGTGCTGTGGAATATATGATGTATGAACCATGCCCCCTTCCTCCCCTCCCCTTCCCCCACCCCCCCCCCATTATTCACCTGGTACTTAACTGCTTCCCCGACTGGGGAGCGAGATCTTTTTACCTGACTGACGGAGCTGGTCTGTTTAGGTAAGATCTCCAGCCATATTCTCTATTGTTGTAATGATTTGATTTGATCTGGGTAATAAACCTTATTATCTGGACCCTCTGAGTGAGCAAGTCATTTGACTCTATTCCTATTTGAATACTATTATTATCCTACAGTGCTTTAAACATGATTTGTGCAGTCTTAAATTCAGCCAGGTCCCCGAGTTTCATGGCATGTGATTTAAAAAATGGTGTGAATGTTCACTATTTTATCTCATGTATTATTTTTCTCTTGTAGAGAGAAAAGGAATAGTTTAGGCTCATATTTACTATTTTATAACTCATTTTATGTTTACCTTCATTCCTGTAACATTCCTTTAAATTGTGTCATTCACTGAGCTGATGGTCATATTTGTATTAAGTCCTATTCCATTCATGTTTTATATTTCTTTTCCAACCTTTAAATTATTTTATATTTTACCATTGACCTGATGATCATAGCCAGATGACAGTGTATATACTAAAGTAAAAGGTGTTGCCATCATGTTAAAAGTAAAAGGGACGATATTCACAACCCTGAAAATACACATAGATCTTAACCCACACTGTATAAATACTGACATTTAAAAAATAACTCATTTTATATTTCTTATCATTCCTTTAAATTGTGTCATTCATTACTAGTTTACTATTTTATAATTCATTTTATATTTCTTATCACTCCTTTAAATTGTGTCATTCATTACTAGTTTCTCTCATTTGTTTACTATTTTATAATTCATTTTATATTTCTTTTCATTCCTTTAAATTGTGTCATTCATTGACCCTATGACCAAAATAGGTCACAACAAGTTTATAATTTTACTATTTTATCTCATGTTCACTATTTTATCTCATGTACTATTTTTCTCTTGTAGAGAGAAAAGGAATAGTTTAGGCTCATATTTACTATTTTATAACTCATTTTATGTTTACCTTCATTCATTGATCTGATGGTCATATGTTTTATTAAGTCCTATTCCAGTCATCTGAGAACCAACACGCCAATGATTTCTATACTTGACCCAGTCACATTATATAAGAGAAAAGGACCCAACTGTGGAATATATTGCCAATACCTCTTAACCTATGTATAAACTACACCTCCTCCCCTCCCCTCACCCCTTGACTCTATTCCTATTTGAATACTATTATTATCCTACACACTACAGTCTATGTGATGTGGGTGATGGTAATTAAGGAATGGTGAATATTATGTTTAATGTAAATATGTGTATACTGGATATGAACAGCAGTATTATAGGCATACAGCAGTATTGTACAGCCAGCAATATTATACATTATTATACATGACTATTCTATGCAATAGGCTATGTCTAAGCTATTTTACAATATTATAAATGAACTATGTGCAATTATGCATAAGACTACATAAGACACTATATGTGGGTATGTCAGGTGGTCTTGTGGTCAAAGTTATGTGTGTGGAATCATATATTTATTTTAAATTTGTTGGACTTTATGGTGTTCTTGTTTTGTTCTTGACTTATTTACTTGTCATAATAGAACATTCTAGAACAGTTGTGATGTCACAGTATGATGTCATAATCAAACATTCTAGAACATTTGTGTATCTATTCAACAATTCTCTCAGAAGATCTCATTGTGCAGCTGCATACTATTGGCCTGCATGCACTTCCAGTGTGTAAATGTGAACCTCTCCTTGCCATTTTCTCCTAATAAACTAGCTATAGGAGCCGAGACCCCCCCCCCCCCCACCCTTCTCTGCACCTGCTGCTGTGGGGGAGCACGCAAAATTATAATACAAAATAATAATAATAATAATAATAATAATAATAATAATAATAATAATAATAATAATAATAATAATAATAATAATAATAATCTTTTGTATCTTGTGGTCAGTGACGGTTCGTCACTTGAATGGTGCTCGCTGATAGGACGGCGAACCAATGAGAGAAGGGAAGGGGGAGCCAGGGAAGGGGAAGAAATCCCGATGACGTCAGGGCGAGCAGCCTGCATCCTGGTCGCCTTTTAAAGCGGTGCGCGCTGCGGAGCGACAGAGAGACGCACCGAGCGAAGAGCACCGGACCGTTATAGTCGATTCAAACCCCTGTTCCTTACCGGAGAACTAGCTTTCCTCGACGGATGCCCATAATGATCCGACTCTAGATCATATCCGAGACTTTTTTTAACCCCTCCCAATTTTGTATCGAGTGTAATTGTGTTACATTCATCCTAGTTTAGCAGCACCCCGGGCGCCCGTGTGTACCTGCCCGGCTCGCCGCCGTCGTCTCCTCAATAACGCCGTCTCCTCTTTGAGAGCCACGCTCCCATGCGATTCTTCAGACTGACATTTAAGTGTTTCGTGGATTGTTTTTGAAGGTATAACGGTCCCAAATTCGGTGTTTTCCTTTTTTGAATTTAATTGTGAGCCTTGTCTCCCATTCTATTATTTTCTAATTCGATATTTTTTTTTAATTCACAATATTACATTGTGAATTCTCACTTCTCGCGCCTCGATTCTTCGTTGCGTGTCACCGCAAAAACTAAACCAAAACACCACCAGTGTATAAAACGTGAATCAAGTGACTTGATTCAAACGACCCTTTGACTGTCAGAAGGTGTCAAGGACCAGAGACCGACAGGGCGGCTGTCCCGAGAGCAACTGGGGGGCAGGCTGAGGCAAGAGAGGTCAGAAAAGACCCCCCAAAAAGAGAGAGTGACAGAGAGAGAGAGATTGAGAGAATCCTGATTGTTGACTGAAACTTGAACGGTTATTTTTGGACATTGATGGATCATTCGGTCGCACAGATGGAGAAACAGACCTTCACCGACAGCTGCTGCGGGGTGGTGCTGCTGGTAGAAGACAAGAAGGGCCACATGATTCCTAACGGTAACGGACACCAGTGCTCCACTGCGGGGGTCAACGGCAGCTTGATGCCGGTCAACGGAGTGGCCGGCGGGGCGGGCGGCGCCGCCAACAACACAATTGAAGAGAAGAAGAGGCCGGTTTACGTCGAGAGGGAGACGTGGACCCGGCAGATGGATTTTATCATGTCCTGCGTGGGCTTCGCCGTGGGGCTGGGCAACGTGTGGCGGTTCCCGTACCTGTGCTATAAGAACGGCGGAGGTAAGAGAGCAAATCTAACGCACCCATCCCGTATTATCTCCCTGAGTGTCTAAAAGGCGAAGTGTTCGTCTCATCAGGTCGGATATGACCTATTCACACCTCTCTCACACTCCAATATGGAAGTATGTCGATGCCCTGCAGTTGCAAATGAGAATACTCACTCAACTGTTTTTCAATATTCGTACTATACTGCACACTTATACACTAAACCATGAGCCTGAATATCGAAGATGACTGACATCGTCCCATAAGCAGTCCTCTCTAGTGGCCTAAATTGGCCGTCCCCTGTGTAGGAAGCGACTGAATGAGTGTATGATCACTCAAACATATCCAACACCATTATGATAAACCTGTCTCCAGTCGGTTCAGACTTTTATTTTCTGAATAAAACGACCCTGAACGCCCTCTGACATGTGAGGTCCGCGCTGTGACCAACAGTCTCTCGTCACCACAACAGACACACGGACAGGGGGCCGCCGCGCTCCTCTGGTGCGTAAAGGCGCAGACGGGCTCCACATATAAACCTTTACACGGTCCTCCAGATCCCGTTCACATACACCATCATTACCTGAATCTAAGCTAGGCAATACGATGGCTTTGCTGTTGACGGATCATTCTGAGTTATTCCCCCAATAAACTGGAATATAGGTTGAAATTAAAGTGGGGTGAAAATAAATCCCAGTCTTCATGTTTGATGTGCTGTTGTGATGTGTGCCATGCTGTGTAGTCTAGCCATTATTATTTTTAAGCTGTAGGCGGCTATATATACAAACAACACGTCGTTGACGAACACATCCATCTGTAGCTGATGGCATTCCATGTTGTAGGGAGATTATTGTATGACATCTGGTGGTTTGTCTAGTATGAAGTATGATTATGATTATGTCCTTGGTTCATTCTGATGGAATCCCAGAATCTCTGCTCTCTGCGTCACAAGACCCAGCAGACCTCATTGGTTTAGCGGGCCAGCGCGCACTACTCCACCAGCATCCAATCCCGCTTCACCGCTGTCAGCTGACGACATTCATCATTGATGCCGCAAGGGATCGTGTAGATTTTTTTTTGCATGTATTTATGCAGCAGTCCTGACGTCGCTCTCATCGTTTAAATATGTAATCGTTTGACTGGACTCTGGAGCCATGATGCACAGAGATGTTGCATCGTGCGCCATTCAAGTGAACTCTAGATGGAGGCGCTGCGTGAGCGGGTGGGGGGGGGGGGGGGGGGGATGTGTACCGTGTCACGTTTTATTTGTGTACATTGCGGTCCATACGTCGCCATCCATATAGTTTTTTTTAACCTTTGCGTGTGTGTGTTTTTTTTCCCTTTTGCCTTGGTGCTATTATATCGATATACTGACTGTACAACTGAATGTGTAATATCATATGTGTGTGTGTGTGGCCAGTCAAGTCTTAGACTACATCTAAGTATGTACTATTCTTTTCTATGGATTGTGTGTGTGTGCATGTGTGTGTGTGCATGTGTGTGCAGGCTTGTGTGTGCGAGCACACTCGCAAGGCAGGGTTGGTTGGTTGGTTGGTTATGTTTTTATGTTGTGTTTTGGGGGAAGTTGTGATGTGTGGGTATGTTCTCTCTTTGATTTCTACAGTAGCTTTAGGAGAGAGGTGCATGTTCACAAATACAGACTGAACTGTTCTGGGGCACAGGAGGAACATACATGCAGTTTTCTTTAAATTGGTGGCATCCCCCTTTAATGCAGCTATAAAGTAGAGTAAATACACCTGACTGAAACCCGACTGGTTATCTGATGGCGGGATGCATTGTGTTTGTGGTTTAGTCATTGTTCCAGGCAAGTTGGCCATTCAAGTGTGACACCCAAACACAAGTTGATCAATGCTGGAATAACTTAAAGGTGTTCACAGGGAACAAAATTAACTTTTTGGCTTACCAGCCAAGGTGGCTGGTAGATTAAAAAACGACCAGCCAGGCAGATTTTTTACCAGCCAAAAATTTGAAATCGCTTTTTAGTATATCGCCATGTGTAATTATTATTACTATATACAGGACTCTACGCTAATCTTTTTCCCATGTGCTCCTAAATTAAAAAAATTAGGAGCACAAAGACATTTTTAAAGTACAGTGAAAATCTTTCAAGTAACAGTTTATTAACAAAATATTTATTACATGCATATTACAAGTTTCAAGTTTCTTTAATAGTTGTCATACAGAAGTACAGAATACCTGAGTTACCATATAATATACAATACTGTGTAGTGTACTAATATACAATACTATATAGTGCAAGGCAGAAATAGGATGAGGTGCAATTTAGGTACAATTTACAGTAGGTGTACGAGTTGTAGTGCAATCCTTCATCAATAAATATAAAGTGTGTTTGTGTGATCTAAAGTGTGGAGAGTGGGTGCTGCAGTGTGTTGTTTGTTTAAGTGAGTGTGTGCGTGTGGGTGTGTGTGCTGTGTCCATTTGATGGTTGTTGCATAGTGTTTATTGTTCGTTTAGCAGCCTGATGGCCTGGGGATAGAAGCTTCTTCTGAGTCTTTCTGTGCTCGCCTTAAGACTCCGGTATCGCTTGCCTGACCGCAGCAGTTCAAAGAGGCAGTTGTTCGGGTGGCTCGAGTCCTTAATAATTCTCTTAGCCTTCCCCTTGCACCGCTTGTTGTAAATGTTCTGGAGGGTGGGAAGTAGGGGTGGGAATCACCAGTTTCATCACGATACGATACGATATCGATTCTTTGGACAACGATACGATATTTGCCGATATCACAAAGTCTGCCACGATACGATACGATACGATTCAATTCAGGTGCCTGCGATCGATATGAGGCGATATTATGTGCCCATTTAACACAATCAGTCACATTTAGATCAACTAAAAAAAGGCTACGGAAATATCAATTGATGTATTTATTTTTGAGCTCTTCCAGACATTTAAATGAAAAACAATCTATTGTTTTTAATACAAATAGACCTCCTGTTCACTTTTGTTTTTATATATTGAGCTTTAACACACACACAGACACACACACACACACACACACACACACACACACACACACACACACACACACACACACACACACACACACACACACACACACACACACACACACACACACACACACACACACAGTCCCCCACAGCCCCCACCCCTCCTCCTTCCAAGTCCCCTCTCTCCTCTCCTGTTCTCTCTCACGGTTAGCTGCTTAGCTTTTAAGCAGCCAACGCGACGTTCATTTAGATATTTAACGCGACGTTGGCATAAAGGAATGGCGACGATGCAACGCCTGTTATATGCATTTGACCCGTTGCGGGGAAAAAACTGCACAGACTTATATCGGCTCGCAAAATAGACGCTCTGAGTGCTTTACAGCAGACGCAAACACTGCTGTAATGTCTACACGGAGTTTCACAATACTGGGCGCCGGCGGATATGACTCGCGGGGATTTTCAAAATAAGAGTATCGCAATATGAATCGATCTTTTTACGTTGCGTCGATCCTATTTGATTATTGATAATAGATCGATATATCGATCTGGATCGATGTATTGTCCCACCCCTAGTGGGAAGCCCCCCTCCAATTGTGCGTTCGGCTGAACGTGTCACTCTTTGTAGTCTGCTACGGTCTTGTGCAGTGCTATTCCCAAACCAGGAGGTGATGTTGCCAGTCAGGATGCTCTCTATTGTACATGAGTAGAAGTTCCTAATGATCTTCTGACTGACTTGGAACTTCCTTAGGCGCCTGAGGAAGTAGAGGCGTTGTCGTGCCTTCTTCACAACACTGTCAATGTGTGTGGTCCATGTCAAATCCTCGGATATGTGGGCTCCGAGGTACTTGAAACTGTTCACTCTCTCAACCGGTGCCCCGTCGATGCTGAGGGGGCTGTAGTCCTTGACCCCCGACCTCCTGAAGTCCACAATCATCTCTTTTGTTTAGCTGACGTTCAGGGAAAGGCAGTTCTCCTGACACCACTGTGACAGGTTCTCTACCTCTTCCAGGTAGGCCCTTTCGTCGTTGGCAGAGATCAGGCCCACCACTACTGTGTCATCAGCAAATTTGATGATGGTGTTGTTGTTCCGCTGTGCTACGCAGTCATGTGTGTACAGGGAGTAGAGGAGGGGGCTCAGAACACAGCCCTGGGGGGCCCCTATGTTGAGCGTGATGGATGAGGAGGTGCAGTTGCCTGCTCTTACCACCTGGGGTCTGCCCGTCAGACTGCCCGTTATACTGTGCGTGTGCATACTAAGGGACAAACATCTGTGCAAATAGCATCACCAAAATCACACATTAGCCGTAAAGGATATCGGTTGTCAAGCTGCTTTTGTATGTTGTAGTGTTGTCACGATACCAACATTTAGACTTTGATACAGATAGGAAAGGTAATGGAATATATTATTAAATGACATAACATGGAAAATTCTTTATACAATTATTTAATTCATTATAATTTAAACGCTATTGAATAATAGTTAATTAATAGTCATTAATACAATTATTCTGTTACAGCTACTGAGCTATATACTATAGCTACTGTCCATCAATATCTTCCTTTTGAATGAAATAGGAGAGGGAGAGAGAGTGAGACACACACACACACACAGAGACACAGAGAGAGACAGTGATTCTCAGCCCCCCCTTCCCTCACTATGCCTTTGAGCGTTCCCAGTGATTAGCGTTAGCAGTAGTTAGCGTTAGCAGGTTAGCTTAGTTGAAGTACTCAGTTAGCAGATAACATTATAGTAGTTAATGTTTTTAGCGCAACATGGGTATACAGGACTGGCGAGGATGCAAAGCATGTTAGACAATTGGAACCGCTGCTCGCAGAGTTTTTGTTGCACATAGAAGCAGACTCGAGATGAGTTGTTACAGAGCTGATCCACGCTGCTCCGTGTCCATTATGACAATTGCGCAGTTGACACGACCACTATGCAAGACGATTACTCGCACACTGTGCTTCTAAATGATTTGTTCGCACAAATCTATTTTTAGGGGTAAATGCGAGTGAAATGCTCGCACTGTATAGCCCTGATAGAATACTCTAATATGCTCATATGGCTCCCAATTTTTTTTACACGCCAGAGTGGCTGAGTAGCCTCTGTAATTTACCAGCCAAAGAGTAAATCTACACACCATTGGCGTTTGGCTGGTGCTTATTTTGTTCCCTGGGTGTTCACATGACACCCTGCACCATCCTGTTGAAAAAATAAGCTGTGATCATTGATCAACCATATCGGGTAAAGATGTAAGGTCTGCAACTCACATATATAATACATATACAATAAATTAGATGTTTAACATCATGTAGATGTTCAGTTTGAGTTATATTCTGGTTGTGTTATTCTATTCAGTTCAGTTCTATTCTGGTTGTGTTGGGGTCTATTTTAAAAGGCGATTATGATAAGCTGAGCATGTCATGTCAGTGACAGTGCGTGTGTGTGTGTGTGTGTGTGTGTGTGTGTGTGTGTGTGTGCGTGTGTGTGTGTGTGTGTGTGAGTGAGTGAGTGAGAGTAACACCTGGGCAGCAGCCAATTGTTGAATGAATGAATGGTTGACACTCTCTTTCTCACTCTCTTTCTCACTATTTGTCTATCCCTCTCTGTCTCTCTCCCCCTCTCTCTCTGTCCTCTCTCTCCATCTGTCTCTCCCTCCCCCCTCTCTCTCTGTTTTCTCTCGCTCTCTGTCCTCTCTCCCCCTCTGTCTCTTTCTCTGTTCTCTATGATAAGGTGGGTTCTCTCTGGCAGAGAGGAGTATAGTAATTCTTGGTATTTTTTTTATCTATAAGGCCATTATTTGAAAACAGTATATTGCAACAATGCTATAGATTGGAACAGTGGACCCTATCTATCTAACCCGCTATAGATTGGAACATTGGACCCTATCTAACCCGCTATAGATTGGAACATTGGACCCTATCTAACCCGCTATAGATTGGAACATTGGACCCTATCTAACCCGCTATAGATTGGAACATTGGACCCTATCTAACCCGCTATAGATTGGAACATTGGACCCTATCTAACCCGCTATAGATTGGAACATTGGACCCTATCTAACCCGCTATAGATTGGAACATTGGACCCTATCTAACCCGCTATAGATGTGCGGCACGGTGGTGTAGTGGTTAAACACTGTCGCCTCACAGCAAGAAGGTCCAGGGTTCGATTCCCGCTTGGGGACCAGGTTTCCATGATGCCAGTTACCCAGGTGGGGTATCTCCCAGGCCTTTCTGTGTGGAGTTTGCATGTTCTCCCCGTGCTCGCAAGGGTTCCCCCCCGATAAGATAAACCCAATGGAAAAACATGCACAACAACAAGATCGCTAACGCTGTGGTGTCCTTGACGAAGACGGACAGGAGCACTTGGATTGGTCCCCTGGTGCGGCTCACGTTGCGCCTGTCTGCTCCCGGCTGCCCTTGGGGGGGAAGGACGACGGGATGGGTTAATCGCAGAGACGAATCGCATACATGCATCGCATGCATGCCGATTAATGACCTCTGAGCAGGTCCTAAATTATTATTTATTATTATTATTATTATATTGGACCCTATCTAAGCCGCTATCGATTGGACCATTGGACCCTATCTAACCCGCTCAAATTACTTGTGCTTATGGTCCCTGGTGCACAGTCTGAACTTGGAAAGTCAGCCTTTTGTTTTAGCCTCTTGAAGTTCCCCAAAGGGATCAATAAAGGAATATCTCAAGTTTCAAGTTTCTTTAATAGTTGTCATACAGAAGTACAGAATACTTTTATACAAAATGCTTCTTACTGTTTCGCTCCAGAGACTGTGTTAGACAAGATATTATGAAATAAAATAGTATAGCATGTAAAATAGAAGTAAAAATAGAGGTCACAGTGTTCAGTATAGACATATGTACAATGTTCGATGCAGAATAGAAGTAACTGAGTTACCATACAATATACAATATATACTATGCAATGTACTAATATACAATACTATATAGTGCAGAGCAGAAATGGGGTGAAGTACAATTTAGGTACAATTTACAGTAAGGTGTGCGAGTTGTAGTGCAAATCCTTTACCAATAAATATAAAGTGTAAAGTGTGTTTAGGTGTTCTAAAGTGTAAAGTGGGTGCTGCAGTGAGTTGCCCGTTTAAGCTAGTGTTGGCTGTTTGTGTCTGAGCCTCCTTGCACGCTCTGTTCCAGTCCTCGTTTGAGATCTCCTCTCTCAAGTCCAGCCTCCATGCCTCCAATCTAGATATTAGGGATGCACCGAAACTTCGGCCACCGAAAGTTTTCGGCCGAAAATGACCAAAAATGGTCTTTCGGCTTTTGGCCGAAAGAGTTTTTTCACCGAAAATATATCACCGAAACAGAAACAACCTGTAACCTAACGCGTGTTGTTGTGATGATGTCATCAAAACGTGGCTTCAGTCATTACATGCGCGCTGTTTCTATGTGTCGCGCTGTTTCTATGTAAACTCAGCGCGCAACGCGTCCAATAAATGCGTCTTTAACATGCTTTATATCCTTATTTACTATATGCCCGTTGCGGTTAACTTAAGAGGGGGGGGATTGTGTTTCTCACATTGACGCTGTCTGTCGTTGATAATATAATCTGAAGAGCATTATTATTATTATCATTCTCGAGAATACACGTCGCGCGTCTACTGTGCCAAAGTCAAGAGAGCACATTCATCTGCGGACTAGAAAGGTGCACTCAGTAGAGCACAGATGTCCGCCACTTGACTTGGAATTAATGTACTGTATGCATTCAGAAGTGCTGAATAAATGTTTTATGGACCCATAATAGTGATTATTTATTATTTAAGTTTAATATTAAATGAATCATTTTCGGCCTTTCGGCATTCGGTTTTCGGCCAACTGTTTCCTATTTTCGGTATCGGTTTCGGCCAAGAATTTCCCATTCGGTGCATCCCTACTAGATATTGACGTCTCATCTGAACCAGATACAAGCCAGTTATAGAACATTGATAACAGGCCTTTGCTATTGCAGTTCTTGATGATAATTTTTTCTAAAGATGAAAGTGTAGGAATTGCCAGTGAGTGGTTTTGCAGAGAGGAAATTAAACTTCTCAGTTGCAAGTATTTAAAGAAATGCTTCCTTGGGATGCTGTATTTTATTGATAGTTCCTCAAAAGACATCAAGACCCCCTCTTTGTAAAGGTCAGATATTTGACTTATTCCTTCTTTTGTCCATAGTTTGAATCTGGCATCCAGTTTGCCTGGTTTAAATGAGACGTTTCCCCAGATTGGGCTGAATTGCGACATGGAGTTGGTTATTTTCATACATTTCTTTACCTCATACCATACATTAATCATGTTAAGCACTATGGGGTGTGTAGTATGTTTTCTTACGTATTTTGGCTCAGCTGAATAAATGTATAAATGTAGTGGTAGTTGCATTGGGTATGCTTCCACTTCCATCCATGATGGAGGGTCTTCCTTAGAAAAATAAAACATTACAGTTCTCAATTGTGCAGCCAGGTAATACCAATGAAGGTTAGGACACGTCAACCCCCCTGCATCAAATGGAAGGTACAACAGAGATAGGCGGACTCTAGGACACTTCTTACGCCATATACATTTTGAGATGAGAGACGCAATCTTTCCGAACATTCCTACCGGTGGTGCCAAAGGGATGTTTTGAAATAAGTATAGGAACTTTGGTAGTATGGACATCTTTAGTATGTTTATCCTCCCTATCACAGAGATGGGCAAGAACATCCATCTCTCTATGGATTTGAATACGGAGTCTATCATAGGTTCATAATTTATTGATGCTATATTTTCTATTTGTGGTATTATTTTGATGCCCAGATAGGTGAAGCTGTTCGAGAGCTTGAAAGGGAATTCTTGTTGGTCAGCGGTTTGTCTCATTGTCATTAAGCAGCATAAGTGATGATTTTGAGGCGTTCAGTTTATATCCGGAGATACTACCGAACTGATCAATTATATCAAGCAGTGCGGGTATCGATGTGTCTAGGTTTTTTAGGAACAAAATGACATCGTCCGCAAAAAGGGCTATTCTGTGATCGTTATTACCGATTTCAATCCCATGTAGCTGTCTGTTAGCCCTGATTGCTATTGCTAGCGGTTCGATAGCTAAAATGAACAAAAGCGGTGATAAAGGCGAGCCTTGAGGGCAACCCCTGGTGATATTAAAGGGTTTAGATGTCACTTCGTTTGTTAGTACCTCAGCTACAGAGTTTAGGTGTAGTAATTTGATCCAGTTACAAAAGTAATTTCCGAATCCAAATCGATCAATAACATCAAAAAGATAGGCCCATTCAACCCTATCGAAGGCCTTCTCCGCGTCGAGCTCTTAACCATCTCAATACAGAATAAAACATTTTGGAAATTCAATACAGTGTATCAAAATGTAAAACGGTATAGATGATTCTCCTTCTCTTGTACTCCTACAGTAGATTGTCATAGTAATTTCAGTGTTGAAGGCCCCATTAACACTTTGAATGCCCAGCAGGGGGCGCACATTTAGTGCTTGAATGCCCACATCCACTTCAATGTTAATGTTAATATCGCCTAATCTATGTTTTAAATTATGGCTAATCTGTGTCTAATCTTCCCGTCACATTATCAATGACCTATTTCCAGTCAACATTGTCGAAGCAGATTGTTTTTTTATCGGTTCATTTCCGTTTCATAGCATTTAGAAAAACCCTCGTTTTCACGGAGAAAAAAGAGGTTTCCATGATAATCGCCCCGTACTGTAATATTCTAGAACGTTGTCATTTGTCAGCCTATTTATGCGTTCAAATAAACGCTAGATTATCGATAGTATATGTGTACGTGTGCACGCTAGTGCTGCACGCTGAAAATCGATTCTCTCAGTTCCTGATCGCTCTTAGAGTCAAACAGCCATATCACAAAAAAAAGAAAAAGCTTATATCTCCGTGAAAACGGGTCTGATTATCCTAATACTGGTAAAATAGATTCCTTACCTGAGATCAGATGGTATCCAAATGGATTATTCCAATTCCTGATCGCCATTCGAAAAAATCAATCCTTTTATTGATCCACTGCGTATACAGTAAAAACACATAATCCCCGCTGCTCTGAGGGTCCAGCATGAAGCTGATCGACCCCGGTTACATGAGTGAGAAGTAAAATGTGGAGTCCGGGTATTTTTTTCTCATTCATTTTCACTGAGTCCAATCCAAAAGGGTGAATTACCATCTGGGAGACGATAGGGGGCGCTTTTTTCACATCTGAGCGCCTGGGGTGGCTGATTTTCCAACGGTAGACTCGGTTGATGAAATATGAATTCAGATCGCTAATAAAAAAAAAAAAGAGAAAAAACGAATATTCTCGTTATGGGCATTCAACCCGCGGGGGGTAAACCCGAGAAAACTCGGGTTGGGCATCCAAAGTGTTAAGACAATAAATACAATTGTATATTATACTGTTCAGGGTGTGAGGTTTCAGTGGGGGAGGGTGAGGGCCCAGGTCAGGTTTGGAACGGGCCCCTCCTGCAGCGCTCACACGCATCTTAGTTCAGTAACACATTATTAGGTTTGGAACGGGCCCCTCCTGCAGCGCTCACACGCATCTTAGTTCAGTAACACATTATTAGGTTTGGAACGGGCCCCTCCTGCAGCGCTCACACGCATCTTAGTTCAGTAACACATTATTAGGTTTGGAACGGGCCCCTCCTGCAGCGCTCACACGCATCTTAGTTCAGTAACACATTATTAGGTTTGGAATGGGCCCCTCCTGCAGCGCTCACACGCATCTTAGTTCAGTAACACATTATTAGGTTTGGAACGGGCCCCTCCTGCAGCGCTCACACGCATCTTAGTTCAGTAACACATTATTAGGTTTGGAACGTGCCCCTCCTGCAGCGCTCACACGCATCTTAGTTCAGTAACACATTATTAGGTTTGGAACGGGCCCCTCCTGCAGCGCTCACACGCATCTTAGTTCAGTAACACATTATTAGGTTTGGAACGGGCTCCTCCTGCATCTTAGCAAATGCATGATCAGAGATCCTGGAGAGAGAAAAAGGGAGAGGAGAGATGGGAGGGGAGAGGAGAAGATAAACAGTCATGTCTTGCCTCGACTACTGCAATGCATCTGCTAGCTGGTCTACCGGCTACCGCCACCAAGCCACTTCAACTCATACAAGACGCTGCAGCCCGCCTGATGTCCAACCTACCAAAGACAGCTGACGTTACCCCACTTTTTTTTTTTTTTACCAAATCTTTTTATTTTCAATTTTTTCAAACATGAAACAACACAACTCACAAGGCAATAATAACAATAATACATAAGACATCCAAAAACATAAACTAACCCAACACTGATTAGACAAACAGGTTGTCATCAAGTAAAAGTATACCAAATAAAATAAAAATATACTATAAAAAGTGCTTACAGAATCCCCTCCACCTCCAGGCCCGGCAACCGCAAGCCACAACCCCGGAGGACCCACAGCCCGGCCCCCCGCGAGCCAAAGCACCACGCCTCTTTAGTGCCTCGACCCGCAGAGACCCCGAACCGCGGCCCCCCCCCAGTCCGAGCCCACGATCACCAGACCCAGATCAGAAGGGGGTCAGAAAATATACATAGGATCAATATTGAATGAAAAATAATAAACAAAACCAAAATACAAAAAACACCACAACCATCAACATACATGAATATTCGCTCGTTCCCCCCCCCCCCCCCCCCCTCTCGCCCCAGGACGCCAATGTGAGACATCAATATAATACCTTATTCAGTACTCAATTTCCAGAGTCATATGCGTTCTTTTAGTTTTTCCACCACAGCCCACCAGACCGCGATATTGGCCTCATTAACACCTATGACATGTGCAGTGGAAATCTCCAAATAAATAACATCCAGATAGATGAGAATCCATACCTTCGGACATAACTTATCTGGTTGTATCCAGCGTGAGGCAATCAGCTTTTTGGCAGTGGTCAGACCAGCCAAAATGAGCTTCTTTACTTGTACAGAGCAGCGTTTCCGTTAGCCGGTAATTACCGGTATTTGACTGGCAAAATCTGTTGAAGTCCGACAAATTTAATCTCTCCGGTCATAGTGTCCGGTGAAAATAGTTCCCTCTGGGCACAGTTTGATTATTTGAATTGTATTTGGATGGGCTGGAGTTGGGTGGCCTATGCGATGAACGAAACAATCATTGCGTTTGTTGTCGTTGCATCGCCAAGCAGCCGGTCTGGTAATGACGACGCTGTGTCAGTGAGAGCTTGCTGCTGGATTTGCGGAAGGCATGCAGCTGCAGACCCACAGAACCCACCAGCTTTGCTGGCACAGTGCGGTCCCCAGACCTGGAAAGCTGCTCTGCGGGTCTGCAGCTGGATGCTTCTTGCAAACTAACTGCGGCCGGCTCGCGCTGATATTGTTGGACCGGCTGCTTGGTGGAGCAACGATGAAACGAATGTAATGAATCGTTCGTCGCATGGGCTATTTAATTTTGGCCTGTTTTGGTACGGTTCGGGTGGTCAAGTTGTGCTTGGAGGGAGTTGTTTTCACCGGACATTATGACCAGCACCAAGTCGTTGGGAGGTGGAGATATACATCACGCAAACCCACGATAATGTTGCCGTCTCTCTGCCAAATTTCTCAGTTCTTCGCTTGATATAATTAATACAAATGTCCAATATAACGGAATTTGTTAGCTCATAAAAATGTGATTATAACAGACTGCTGTTTAGTGTCGGACCGACTGCCCACATACACGGTCTATTTTATTTCAAGTCAGCAGCAGCACGGAGTATCGAGGGACTTATTTTATTTGGAATATATTAATGACTGTATACGCAAAAGTAGTCTAGTTTTAAGTAATAATATTATAAATCTACATGACATTCTTTATATAGCCTACCTATCAATTGTTTTAAAGCTCAATAAACTATGACCGGAATTAATCTCATTTGTCCGGTAGATTGAAATCTTGCAGGTCACGGAGACCGGCAACAATTTTTTCTAACGGAAACCCTGGTACAGAGGTCGGCAACAGAGAAACATCATTTAACAACAAAACAAAGCAAGGCCGGTATGACGTTACCCCACTTCTTAGAGAGCTGCACTGGCTTCCCATTGCCTCACAAATTCGCTTCAAGGTCCTTGACCTGGCATACAGCGTAGCGAGGGGAACGGCTCCCTCCTACCTCCGGTCAATGGTCTTTATTCTCTAACTACACACCCTCAAGACCCCTGCGCTCTGCATCTTCTGGCCGCCTGGGACCCACTCCCTTTCTAGCTCCGGGGGGGGGGGGGGGGGGTAATCTAAGCGAAGCAGGCTATTCTCAGTCCTCACTCTCACAATCTCCCCACCACAGTCAGGACAGCTGAAACCTGGGCAATTTTCCTCCATCGACTAAAAACACACAACAAAAAAATATATATATATAATAATAATTATAATAATAACCTTATTGTCTTTTTACTATTATGTACCTTACTACTATGCTACTACACTATACTACTACCTATCATGCTAATATGTCTATAGTACTATGCACTAACACTCAAGCTCGATACTATTTGACGACTGACACTTAACTGCCAGAGATGTACCCCTCTTGCTGAGGCGAATCTAAGTCGCTTTGGATAAAAGCGTCAACTAAATGACTACATGTAAATGTAAATGTGAAGGGAGCCAAGGGAGGAGGAGGGGAGGGGAGGAGAGAGGAGAGGAGGAGAAGGAGAGAAAGGGAGAGGCTGGGAAGGAGAGAGGAGTGTAGAAGTCTAGGGTTCTGTTTGGTCTCCAGCTGAAACCTTGACTAGATAAATACATTCCTTTGTATCAGCCAAGGTAAAGGACACTGTGTAGTGTAGAGGCTCTGTCTGTGTGTGTGTGTGTGTGTGTGTGTGTGTGTGTGTGTGTGTGTGTGTGTGTGTGTGTGTGTGTGTGTGTGTGTGTGTGTGTGTGTGTGTGTGTGTGTGTGTGTGTGTGTGTGTGTGTGTGTGTGTGTGTGTGTGTGTGTGTGTGTGTGTGTGTGTGTGTGTGTGTGTGTGTGTGTGTGTGTGTGTGTGTGTGTGTGTGTGTGTGTGTGTGTGTGTGTGTGTGTGTGTGTGTGTGTGTGTGTGTGTGTGTGTGTGTGTGTGTGTGTGTGTGTGTGTGTGTGTGTGTGTGTGTGTGTGTGTGTGTGTGTGTGTGTGTGTGTGCGTGTGTATGTGTGTGTTGCTGTCAGGTTTCCATAGTTAGCTGGCCTCCCTCCACAGGCTGCTGGTCTGCTGGCATGCTGGGGGTCACCGCTAGCCTGCTACAGTCAGCTAACCTGACACTGTCTCACAGCAAGCCAACACACACCTGCTGCTGGGAAAGACAGAGAGAGAGGGGGGGGGGGGGAGTGCATTCATAAATTAGATGGTTTGTGTAAAGTAGTAGTTTAAGTATAATTCGCGGTAGCGTGTTAGTAGTTAAAATTTGTATAATAGTGATAATTACTTTATTGACATTTTGAGGCACAGTTAACTATTTAAACTATAATTTTGTCTGGCCAATACTAGGAAAGAAGTAGCGATTGAACTTTGACCTCTCTCTCACTGTTGTATGCTCTGTGATATACAGTAGAGTCGGCCTGGAAACTGAAAAAAAGCTGACATTTCAGGATGATGTCGTGGTTAGTGTTAGTGTTTGGTGTCGGTGCATGATGTGTCTTGCAGTCATGTCACCTCATGTTTTGTTAAATTAAATTAAATTAGATTAGATTAAAATGTATTGTCATTATACAGCACAAGTACAGTACAGTGAAAATAAGTTTGGCATCCAACCAGAGTGAAAATGTAACAGTAAAGTGCAATAGTAATATACAATGTACAGGTAATAAAACTAGATATAAAATATATAAATTAGTACTACTGAGTAATAGTGCTAATCAGATGTATGAACAGAGTTGTAGTATTATCTAGTAGTAGTAAGTCAGCGTAACTAGTAAAAAGTTCTAGTTAGTACATTACTGTACATTAACTGTTCTAATTACATTGCAGATATTTCTGTTTTATATGGAGTTTGAACTACTTTGTCTTATTAAAGGATCCAATAGAGCTTTTCTTTTAAACACCTCGCTTTTGTTTATATTCATATTCCCAAATACAGAGTTTTACAGACTAACTCCAACCTCCTTTGATTGACTGGCAGTTGGCTTGTTCCATTCCGAGGGAGATCTTATAGACCAATGGATTTGAAGCACAATGGCATGTTGACATGCCTCCAGTGTACTCTTTATGTGTTCTACATCACCCTTTCACACACCATTACGTGTGTGTGAGAGAGAGTGAGAGAGTGAGAGAGAGAGAGAGAGAGAGAGAGAGAGAGAGAGAGAGAGAGAGAGAGAGAGAGAGAGAGAGAGAGAGAGAGAGAGAGAGAAAGATGAAGAGATGGGGAGAGAGATGGAGACATGAGGAAAGAGAGAGTGGAATAGGAGTCAGGTAGCTACAGTATATTAGAGCAGGATGGAGAGAAGGTCAGAGGAAGGAGAGATGAATGGAGAGAGGGTAATTGTGTGTGTGTGTGTGTGTGTGTGGTTCACACACGAGAGAGAGAGAGAGAGAGAGAGAGAGAGAGAGAGAGATAGAGAGAGAGAGAGAGAGAGAGATAATTAAAAAGGTCTCATTCACACACTGAGATCAGCTAGAGGGAGGGAGGGGAGAGAGATTAATGTGTTTACATGTACAGCAATATTCCTATATTATTGTACTTATGGCTGGCTGTATTTACATGGACAGTACTATTCCTATAATATTGTACTTATGACTGTCTGTGTTTACATAGTACAGTAATATTCATATAATATTCGACTTATGACTGTCTGTGTTTACATGTACAGTAATATTCATATAATATTCTACTTATGACTGGATGTATTTACATGTACAGTAATGTCCTGATAATATTAGGATATGTATATTAGGAGAGAGAGGGGGGGGGGGGTGTTCTGGTCCACATGCTAGACCAGATAGAACCAGACTGAACCAGAGAGAGGGCGGGGGGTGCTCTGGTTCACACGCTAGACCAGATAGAACCAGACTGAACCAGAGAGAGGGCGGGGGGGTGCTCTGGTTCACACGCTAGACCAGATAGAACCAGACTGAACCAGAGAGAGGGCGGGGGGTGCTCTGGTTCACACGCTAGACCAGATAGAACCAGACTGAACCAGAGAGAGGGCGGGGGGGTGCTCTGGTTCACACGCTAGACCAGATAGAACCAGACTGAACCAGAGAGAGGGCGGGGGTGCTCTGGTTCACACGCTAGACCAGATAGAACCAGACCTCATCCAGAGATAGAGGGGGGGGGGGGGTGCTCTGGTTCACACGCTAGACCAGATAGAACCAGACTTAACCAGAGAGAGAGAGAGAAATGTCTCTCCCACCTGAAAAGGTCCCGTTCAGATGGATGTTGACAGATGGATGGAGAGACTGAATAGAGGGAGGGAAAGAGGGAGCAATGGGGGGAGGGATGGATGGATGGAGGGAGAGGAAGAGGCCGATGAAAGATAAAGGTGACAGGGAGTGGATGGAGAAAAGGTGAAAGAGAGACAGACAGACACAGACAGACAGACAGACAGACAGACAGACAGACAGACAGACAGACAGACAGACACACACACACACACACACACACACACACACACACACACACACACCCACCCACCCACACAGACACAGACAGACAGACAGAGACAGACAAGGAGACAGATAGGGAGACAGGCAGGCAGACAAATAACTTTTCAAATATATGGTCCTAATGGCAACTTTGGCTCAAAGGACAAAGGGACAGACAGGCAGAGGAAGACAGACAGACAGACAAATCATTGGTGTAGTTGAAAAGGTTCAGTTCTCACACAACTATGTGCCAAGACAGAGAGATAGAGAGAGAGAGAGAGAGAGAGAGTGAGAGAGAGAGAGAGAGAGAGAGAGAGAGAGAGAGATAGAGAGAGAGAGAGAGAGAGAGAGAGAGAGAGAGAGAGAGAGAGAGAGAGAGAGAGAGGAGAGAGAGAGAGAGATGAGGCATCTCTGTAAATAGTTAGTCTCTTGCTGGTGGAGGTTGTTTGGTTTGGCTTGTTTGGTCAAGTGATCCTTTATCCCCTTGGGAAAATGAAGGTGTCATAGCTGCATGGGGGGGGGTGGGGGGGGGGGGGGGGGGGTCAGGCAGGGAAAACACACAACACAACACACACCTTATTCAGAGGTTTATAGCATCACTGCCAGCTATCTGTCTCTACCAACAGTCTGAGTCTATCAATCTCTGTTATTCACATATTGTTATTTACATATTATTTACATATAGTGTTATTTACATATGATTTACATTTGTATCGGTCAGATACCAGCTCTCTCTTATAATAAGAGTAGCTGGCTACTATTAGACATTATTTACACTATTTATACTGTAACTTAGCTTAAACATACTGTCACATCGCTAGCTTGGTTCATACATTGTGTGAGAGATATCTTTCTCTTTGCCTGCCAACAGCCGTCTAGTTGAACACAACCATTTATAGAGATAGTTAACAGTCTTATCTTCAGCTTGCCGTTAAAGGGGCACTTCACCAAAAAACAATGCTGATTTATTTTGCACATAATATCACACACATCCAAAATCTCTAAACGGTTCTGCACACATTAATTTAGTTTGATAGTTATTGAGAGTAAATGAGTTTGAAGGTGGCCATCAGTGATGTCATCTGAGACACTGAATCATTGTGTAGTGTTAATTACAGCTCAATTTAGAATGCCGCTCTTTCTCTTTATCTCTCTCTCTGATTCTCTGTCAATGCATATGGATCAGTGATATATTTTACATATTAGACCTTAAAGTGTGGCTATTGTGTGGCTAAACTATTGTGGCTATAGTGCAGACTATCTTTCTTTCTTTCTTTCTTTCTTTCTTTCTTTCTTTCTTTCTTTCTTTCTTTCTTTCTTTCTTTCTTTCTTTCTTTCTTTCTTTCTTTCTTCTTTCTTTCTTTCTTTCTTTCTTTCTTTCTTTCTTTCTTTCTTTCTTTCTTTCTTTCTTTCTTTCTTTCTTTCTTTCTTTCTTTCTTTCTTTCTTTCCTCTCCCTCTTCTCCTCTCCCTCTTCTCCTCTCTTTATCCTCTCCACACACACGATAATACTGTTGCTGAGCGCTTCGTTGATTATAAAAATTACCCCAAAGCTCAGTGTTCATCTCTGAGATAAAGAGAACTGTGTGTGTGTGTGTGTGTGTTTGTGTGTGCGTGAGTGTGTGTGTGTGTTTTGATTGATTGATTGATTGAAAAGTTTATTAACAGATTGCAGAATGGGTACAGTACAGTACAGCTCAATACATACAATTGTTAAGGGGATGCAGACCAAAGAAAGACTTTTGTCTTGTTTACATCAGGGTCCCCCATTTTCAATTCATCATATGACACACACAACATACAGATAGACAGTACTGCTACATCTATACATTTATGACATACCAGATTT
>NC_140181.1:34910933-34951276 GCF_963971535.1 Notolepis coatsorum | reverse complement strand
ATTTGTAGGGGCCAGTTTCGAATTGCAGTCTCCCGTAGGTGTTCTTTGAGAGTGTTTTTGAAAGTGGGTAGTGATTCACATTCCTTTACAGCTTTGGGTAGTGCGTTCCACATTGATGTGGCATAATTGCAAAACGTGTTTAGTCCCTTGTTTGAGCTGAATCTGGGTTTCACATGATTTGTGGAGCTCCCTCTGGTGTTGTGATCGTGGTATTTACTGACCTTTGGGAAGTATTTTGACATGTACATGGGTACCTTGGTCGTGTAGTGTATCTTGTAGACCAGGCCCATTGCAAGTTGCTGTACTCTGTCGTCTACTCTAAGCCATCCTAGGTTGGCAAAGTGGGCAGGGGTGAGGTGGGTTCTAGGAGTCAGGTCAAGCAGTAGTCTGACTAGTTTGTTTTGAGATGTTTGTAATTTGGTTTTTAGTGCCTTTGAGGTGCTTTGGTACCATGAGGTGCAAGCATAGTCGTAGTACCCTTGAATGAGTGTTCCTGCCAGAGTCTTCAGGGTATTCTTGTTTACCAGAGAGGAGATCCGGTACAAGAATCGAGTTCGTTGGTTGACTTTTTTTTATTACATTGGATGCCATTTTGTCACAGGAAAGATTAGCCTCTAGGATGGAACCCAGGTAGGTAATTTCATTTTTCCTTGTGACAATATTGTCACGTCACCCACTGTAACTGAGAAGCCGTCGGTCTTGCTGAGTTTGTTATTTGAACCGAAGAGAATGGACTCTGGACCCAGGTGTAATGATAGTTTGTTGTCGGCGAGCCATATGAAGATTTTGCCTAGTTCCGAGCTGAGGGTTTTTTCAACCTGTAACTTGTTCTTGTCAGAGACCAGCAGGGCTGAGTCATCCGCAAACAGGAACAAGTTGCAGTCACAAGCTGACGACATGTCATTTGCATGTGTGTGTGTGTGTGTGTGTGTGTGTGTGTGTGTGTGTGTGTGTGTGTGTGTGTGTGTGTGTGTGTGTGTGTGTGTGTGGATGTGTGTGTGTGTGTGTGTGTGCGTGCGTGCGTGCGTGTGTCTGCAGATGAAAAAGTAGTAACAGTGATTGCTGATTGTTTCATGTCCATCATCTCAATGAGTTGTAATTAACACAACACAAGGATTCAGTATCCTCCATTCACTGGAGAACATGTCCAAACTCATTAACTTGTGTGCAAAACTGTTATGGTATATGTGTGAGATTATTTACTAAATAAATCAGCATTATTTTTCGACTAAGTGTCCCTCTAAAGTTCAACTCATTAGTTAAAACTTCTATTACAAAGGTTTGCAATTACGATATGGTAAAATGTTTACGTTTCTATCTGCATAGAACATGGTAATAAAGCCTGTGAATTTTATTCTAGCTAATTCCCATATATTCCTGCTATTCCCATGGAAAGATTCTACCTTTAAATATTCCAAAAGTCTTGCAACCCTGGGCACAAATAATGAAGCCACTATGAGGAATTGTTTCCTGTTAACAAAACGTTGATGCAGCTACTGTGTTGTGATCCAGAGGAAATGAAGAAGTAACATGTTGACAGCAACGTCCGTTAACACATCACTTCCTACTCAAAGCAACATTACACTCATTTACCAGAGGCAAAACTGCATATATCTGTCAGGAGAATATACAGTATCTGTCAGGGGAATAAACTGAGTATATTTTCTATTTTACGTATATATATATTTTATATATAGTAAAATAGAAACAGTCTAGTGTACTGTAATGTGTTTTATGTTAATCCAGCTGTTTCCAATGTACAGACATACACAGGAATTATAATCTGAATTATAGCTGCCCTCTGTCAGTAGCTGACTCTACTGTCAGATTATGTGTGTGTGTGTGTGTGTGTGTGTGTGTGTGTGTGTGTGTGTGTGTGTGTGTGTGTGTGTGTGTGTGTGTGTGTGTGTGTGTGTGTGTGTGTGTGTGTGTGTGTGTGTGTGTGTGTGTGTGTGTGTGTGTGTGTGCGACTGTGCGACTGTGTGTGAGTTTGTGTTTGACTGTATGCCTATGTGTGTATTGTTTATGCCTGTCTATGTGATTGTACTATGTGTGTATATGCAAGCTTATGTGTGTGTGTCACTTTTGTTTTCCACATGCCAATAGGGATATATAAAAAAATGTATATATTAAAAGAGATATTATTAACCTTTCAGGCCAGTACACTATATCTACTGTAGAAAGAGATATATTGACCTTCCAGGTCAGTACACTACTGTAGAAAGTTATGTATATTATATTAAAAGAGATATTATTAACCTTCCAGGTCAGTACACTGTATCTAGGAATAGATATATCGACCTTCCAGGTCAGTACACTGTATCTAGAAAGAGATATATTGACCTTCCAGGTCAGTACACTGTATCTAGAAAGAGATATATTGACCTTCCAGGTCAGTACACTGTATCTAGAAAGAGATATATTGACCTTCCAGGTCAGTACACTGTATCTAGAAAGAGATATATTGACCTTCCAGGTCAGTACACTGTATCTAGAAAGAGATATATTGACCTTCCAGGTCAGTACACTGTATCTAGAAAGAGATATATTGACCTTCCAGGTCAGTACACTGTATCTAGAAAGAGATATATTGACCTTCCAGGTCAGTACACTGTATATAGAAAGAATCTTCTAGAAAAACACAAGGCCTTGTTTTAAGGAGAATGAGCTCGCTAAACAGTTCAGGAATGTCCATGCCAGTGGACAAGTGTCTAATTTCTTTGCTACAAACTTCAACAGCTGGAAACAAAGACAACAGTGCATTTCTGAGTAAAGTGGGTGGGCCGATAAGGGGAAACGCCCCGCCTTCAGCAGAAGTACAGCTGTGAGTAGTGTATGTGCGTATGTGTTAGGGACGTTGTGTGTATGAATTAATGAATGAATTAATGAAGCCGAGGCTTATAATTGCCTACCCTTTTTACATTACACTATTTACACAAAAAAGTGTCCATTGGGGCATCTGCTCTCTCTCTGTGTGTGTGTGTGTGTGTGTGTGTGTGTGTGTGTGTGTGTGTGTGTGTGTGTGTGTGGTGTGTGTGTGTGTGTGTGTGTGGTGTGTGTGTGTGGTGTGTGTGTGTGTGTGTGTGTGTGTGTGTGGTGTGTGTGTGTGTGTGTGTGTGTGTGTGTGTGTGTGTGTGTGTGTGTGTGTGTGTGTGTGTGTGTGTGTGTGTGTGTGTGTGTGTGTTAGTGATGTGCATAATGTCCATTGGTATCACAGCAGTGTGTATGTGTGTGTCTGGCTGGCTGCCAAGTGTGACATCATCATCCCTCGCCCCACGTGGCTGGTAGATTAACGGGAGTGGCCTATAATCTTTTAATCCTGTTGAATGGCCTTAGTTCCCTCTCCTCCTCCCCTGCTCTTCTCTCCTCTCCTCTCTCCTCTCCTCCCCTCTCCCCTGCTCTTCTCCCCTCTCCTCTATGCTTCTCTCTCCTCTCCTCCCCTCTCCCCTGCTCTTCTCCCCTCTCCTCTCCTCTCTATGCTTCTCTCTCCTCTCCTCCCCTCTCCCCTGCTCTTCTCCCCTCCCCTCCTCTATGCTCTCTCTCTCTCTCCTCTCCCCTCTCCCCTGCTCTTCTCCCCTCTCCTCTCCTCTCTATGCTTCTCTCTCCTCCCTTCTCCCCTGCTCTTCTCCTCTCCTCTCTATGCTTCTCTCTCCTCTCCTCCCCTCTCCCCTGCTCTTCTCCCCTCTCCTCTCCTCTATATGCTTCTCTCTCCTCCCCTCTCCCCTGCTCTTCTCCCCTCTCCTCTCCTCTCTATGCTTCTCTCTCCTCCTCCTCCCCTCTCCCCTGCTCTTCTCCCCTCTCCTCTCCTCTCTATGCTTCTCTCTCCTCTCCTCCCCTCTCCCCTGCTCTTCTCCCCTCCCCTCCTCTCTATGCTTCTCTCTCCTCTCCTCCCTTCTCCCCTGCTCTTCTCCCCTCTCCTCCTCTCTATGCTTCTCTCTCCTCTCCTCCCCTCTCCCCTGCTCTTCTCCCCTCTCCTCACCTCTATATGCTTCTCTCTCCTCCCCTCTCCCCTGCTCTTCTCCCCTCTCCTCTCCTCTCTATGCTTCTCTCCTCTCCTCCCCTCTCCCCTGCTCTTCTCCCCTCTCCTCTCCTCTATATGCTCTTCTCCCCTCCTCTCTATGCTTCTCTCTCCTCTCCTCCCTTCTCCCCTGCTCTTCTCCCCTCTCCTCTCTATGCTTCTCTCTCCTCTCCTCCCCTCTCCCCTGCCCTTCTCCCCTCCCCTCTCCTCTATGCTTCTCTCTCTCCTCCCCTCTCCCCTGCTCTTCTCCCCTCTCCTCTTTATGCTTCTCTCTCCTCTCCTCCCTTCTCCCCTGCTCTTCTCCCCTCTCCTCTCCTCTATGCTTCTCTCTCCTCCCCTCCCCTGCTCTTCTCCCCTCTCCTCTCCTCTGTATGCTTCTCTCCTCTCCTCCCCTCTCCCTGCTCTTCTCCCCTCTCCTCTCCTCTATGCTTCTCTCTCCTCCCCTCTCCCCTGCTCTTCTCCCCTCTCCTCTTTATGCTTCTCTCCTCTCCTCCCTTCTCCCCTGCTCTTCTCCCCTCTCCTCTCCTCTATGCTTCTCTCTCCTCTCCTCCCCTCTCCCCTGCTCTTCTCCCCTCTCCTCTCCTCTGTATGCTTCTCTCTCCTCTCCTCCCCTCTCCCCTGCTCTTCTCCCCTCTCCTCTCCTCTGTATGCTTCTCTCTCCTCTCCTCCCCTCTCCCCTGCTCTTCTCCCCTCTCCTCTCCTCTGTATGCTTCTCTCTCCTCTCCTCCCCTCTCCCCTGCTCTTCTCCCCTCTCCTCTCCTCTGTATGCTTCTCTCTCCTCTCCTCCCCTCTCCCCTGCTCTTCTCCCCTCTCCTCTCCTCTGTATGCTTCTCTCTCCTCTCCTCCCCTCTCCCCTGCTCTTCTCCCCTCTCCTCTATGCTTCTCTCTCCTCTCCTCCCCTCTCCCATGCTCTTCTCCCCTCTCCTTTCCTCTAGCTTCTCTCTCCTCCCCTCTCCCATGCTCTTCTCCCCTCTCCTCTCCTCTCTATGCTTCTCTAACCTCCTGTCCTCTGCTCTTCTCCCCTCTCCCCCCCCTCCCCTCCCCCCTCTCCTCTCCTCTTACCATGCCTCTCCTCTCCTCTTCTCTCCCCCTCTCTTTCTTCTCCTTACCTCAATACCTCATACTTACATACCAGTATATCTTCCTGTACTTGTACACTGGTATGATATATCTCCCTGTACTTGTACACTAGTATGATATATTTCCCTGTACACCAGTATGATATACTTCCATGTACTTGTACACTGGTATGATATATTCCCTGCACACCAGTATGATATACTTCCATGTACTTGTACACTGGTATGATATATCTCCCTGTACTTGTACACTAGTATAATATATCTCCATGTACTTGTACACTAGCATGATATATCTCCATGTACTTGTACACTACTCATCACATTCAAAGCCCTCAACAACCTTGCCCCTCCCTACCTGTCCGACCTCCTCCACCGTCACACGCCCACCCGTCGCCTTAGGTCTGCAGATGCCAACCTCCTAACACCTCCCACGACCAGGCTCCGGACCTGGGGCGACAGGGCCTTCGCTGCTGCTGCCCCCTCCCTCTGGAATGCCCTCCCCAGCCATATCCGTGATGCAAACACCCTGACATCTTTTAAATCAGCCCTCAAAACTCACCTTTTCAATCTTGCTTTTGACCTCTAATTCTGTCGGTGTTATTTTATTTTTGTCATGTATTATTTTTGTTCTGTTTTTTTGTTTTGCCATAGTTTGTCTCTCCTGCCCATGTAAAGCGTCTTTGAGCACCTGGAAAAGCGCTATATAAAATAGATGTATTATTATTATTATTATTATTACACTAGCATGATATATCTCCATGTACTTGTACACTAGTATGATATATCTCCCTGTACTTGTACACTAGCATGATATATATCCATGTACTTGTACACTAGCATGATATATCTCCATGTACTTGTACACTAGTATGATATATCTCCATGTATTTGTACACTAGTATGATATATCTCCATGTACTTGTACACCAGTATGATATATCTCCCTGTACTTAGTTGTACACTAGTATGATATATTTCTCTATAGTTGTACACTAGTATGATATATCTCCCTGTACTTGTACACTAGTATGATATATCTCCATGTACTTGTACACTAGTATGATATATCTCCATGTACTTGTACACTAGTATGATATATTTCTCTGTATTTGTACACCAGTATGATATATTTCTCTGTACTTGTACACCAGTATGATATATTTCTCTGTACTTGTACACCAGTATGATATATTTCTCTGTAGTTGTACACCAGTATGATATATTTCTTTGTAGTTGTACACCAGTATGATATATTTCTCTGTACTTGTACACCAGTATGATATATTTCTCTGTAGTTGTACACCAGTATGATATATTTCTCTGTACTTGTACACCAGTATGATATATTTCTCTATAGTTGTACACCAGTATGATATATTTCTCTGTACTTGTACACCAGTATGATATATTTCTCTGTAGTTGTACACCAGTATGATATATTTCTCTGTAGTTGTACACCAGTATGATATATTTCCCTGTACTTGTACACCAGTATGATATATTTCTCTGTAGTTGTACACCAGTATGATATATTTCTCTGTAGTTGTACACCAGTATGATATATTTCCCTGTACTTGTACACCAGTATGATATATTTATCTGTACTTGTACACCAGTATGATATATTTCTCTGTAGTTGTACACCAGTATGATATATTTCTCTGTAGTTGTACACCAGTATGATATATTTCTCTGTACTTGTACACCAGTATGATATATTTCTCTGTAGTTGTACACCAGTATGATATATTTCTCTGTACTTGTACACCAGTATGATATATTTTTCTGTAGTTGTACACCAGTATGATATATTTCCCTGTACTTGTACACCAGTATGATATATTTCTCTGTACTTGTACACCAGTATGATATATTTCTCTGTAGTTGTACACCAGTATGATATATTTCTCTGTAGTTGTACACCAGTATGATATATTTCCCTGTACTTGTACACCAGTATGATATATTTATCTGTACTTGTACACCAGTATGATATATTTCTCTGTAGTTGTACACCAGTATGATATATTTCCCTGTACTTGTACACCAGTATGATATATTTCTCTGTAGTTGTACACCAGTATGATATATTTCTCTGTAGTTGTACACTAGTATGATATATCTCCCTGTACTTGTACACTAGTATGATGTACAGTAACTCCCCATACTTATCTCTGAGTTGTGTCCCTCTTAATCATTAATGACCAGAGACAGTGGGCTGTACTATTACCATGATAATTAATCAGACTACACTTGTACAATCAACATCTCACACAGTGACATCTCTAGCTGCAACTGTATGCAAACACTATAAATACCCCTCCCCTCCCCCACCGACCTCGGGTTAAAACTATAACCCTAATGAAGTAAGGAGTTAACTCTCTCTCTCTCTCTCTCTCTCTCTCTCTCTCTTTCTCAGTTCCATGTGAGTATGTGTTCTCTCCGTGTGACCTGGGTGTTGAGGTTACCAATGCCATGACAACAGCATGACAACTTCTACTGTACACCTGTCATCATAAATGGCTTAATCTTACGTCACATGCCTTATTTAGCATGTGTTAAAGTTAGCATAAATTAAAGTTAGCATAGATTAAAGTTGGCATATGTTAAAGTTAGCATCGGTTAAAGTTAGCATATGTTAAAGTTAACATAGGTTAAAGTTAACATATGTTCAAGTTAGCATTATGTTAAAGTTAGTATAGGTTAAAGTTAGCATATGTTAAAGTTAGCATTTGTTAACCTCTTAGGCCCGAAGCCCTATTTTCTGAAAATCCGCCTAAAATACATAGCCTACCTAAGTAAATGGAATATTGCTCCACTTCTACAAGGTCCATTTGCATGTTCTTGGTATCTAGGGACATCTATGGACCTCAGTGAAGCTATTCCCAGTGTCAGAAATATTGTCTCTATTACTAGGCTTGCTTAAATTGTGATGAAACAAAGGAGAATATGAATTATGATTTTTCTTTGCATCTTTGACAGTGAATAACACCATGCTAAAAATGACCAGACATGAAAAGTACCTTCTTGAGATCACGTGTACAAAAAATCTTGTTATGGTTTGTAACCGACCCCAATCGCACAACACAAGACAGGTATGAGAGTAAGCCAAAACAGGGCATTTATTTCTTACATAACAAAAACGGCACAGTCCCTTTAAGGGAGAACACAAAAAACACTAGAGTCAAAGAATATGAAAAATGCGGCACTGTGCCTTTAAGAGGCGAACAGGCTAAGGGACTGAGGCTAAGGGACAGGGCCAGGGCTAAAATGTCAAGGACCAGGACCAGGGGCACTGGAGAGGGGGACAGGGACAGAGGCCCGGAGAGGCGGGCTGGAGACAGGGACAGAGAACAGGGTTAAGGCCTTGGACAGGGCGAGGGCCAGAGCTGCTTACAGGGATGAGGAACAGGGGCCCGACGGCGGAGGCCTGGCACGGGGACCAGGGGCCCGACGGCGGAGGCCTGGCACGGAGATCCTCCTCGGATGCTGTAGACGGGCAGCGCAGAACACAGGGGTCCCAGGGGACCGGGGCGAAGAGACGCATCCTCCCGTGGAACTAGGAAGCGATGCGCGCCGGCTTGACGTCTGGAGTGGAAGCGCGCCGGCTTGACGTCTGGAGTGGGAACACCACTCCAGGCCTGGGACGGAGATCCCCCCTCGGATGCTGCAGACGGGCAGCGCAGAACACAGGGGTCCCAGGGGACCGGGGCGAAGAGACGCATCCTCCCGTGGAATAGGAAGCGATGCGCGCCGGCTTGACGTCTGGTGTGGGAGCGCGCCGGCTTGACGTCTGGAGTGGGAACACCACTCCAGGCCTGGCACGGAGATCCCCCCTCGGATGCTGCAGACGGGCAGCGCAGAACACAGGGGTCCCAGGGGACCGGGGCGAAGAGGCGCATCCTCCCGTGGAATAGGAAGCGATGCGCGCTGGCTTGACGTCTGGAGTGGGAACACTGGAAAACCTCCCGTAGAGAATTAGAGAGCGTAGACGGCGTCCCACTCCAGGCAAACGGCGACAGGTGGTGAAGTACAGGGGTGGCACGACGTCTCACGCCGGAGATGCGGCAGTAGATTGTAGTAACAAGAACGACCCGACCAGGACTGGAGGGAGGTCCAGGTATTTAAAGCCCTCTGGGGCGCTAATCATAAACTGACAGCTGCGAAAGGTAGTCCAAGGGTGGGGGCTGGTGAAGAGTAGAGGAGAGTAAAACATTGCAAGGGTGGGGGCTGTTGAGGAGAGTAGACAGGGAAAGTCCAAAGGTGGGGGCTGGTGAGGTGAGGAGACAGGGAATAAAGGTCCAGGGAACAGGCGAATCCTCACAAATCTAAGGAAATGAATAAATGGAAGATGATTAAACAGAAGGTTTTGTAGATACAGTACGGAATTCTCCCATCCGGACCAATGCAATTTGAAATATTATTATAGAATATAGAATAGCAGGCTTATAAATGACCTATATTATAGCCAATTCGCACATTTATGGATTGTGCCAAATCTTATCTTTCAAATGCCCGAGTTCATTTAGTTCATTTGATTTAGTATCACCAGGCGTGCATAAGAACAGATAATGAAATCTACTGTATGTACAATAGGTTTATTATTCTGGCCAGAGTGACAGCATTTTGAAACTGATTTCAAATCTGATTGTTGCTAAATGCTCAAAATAGGGGAGACAAACTAACTGCTCTAATGTATGCCAATAACGTTCAGTTTTGTGGTATATTATCCTGAGTAATAAGAGATATAAAAAAAAATCATACAGAACCCATTTGCCTTTTTTGACCTAGAGGCCTCTGGGAAGTGTATTTCTAAAAAATTCCAACTCTCACCGAAAGCTCTGGATGTCCTCTTCAAAATGCCCACAAACAAATAAAAAATTACAGACGGACAATTTTTTTTAAATGGCGGACATTCACAAACTAAACAACAGAAAAACGAAAACAAAAATTGATCTAATCACTTTAACCTATTGGTAAACTAACGTATTGATGATAATATACATTATAACTGCTGTTGTGACATGGTTATGATGTTTATACTTGAATACGTTTGACAAAAAAAAATAAAAAATTTGTCAGACAGTCTGGAGAACTTGATTTATGACGTGATGTCATTTGCGACCGCATGGGCGGAAGAGGTAGCACACGTTAAAGTTAGCATATGTTAAAGTTAATTTAGGTTAAAGTTAGCATGTGTTAAAGTTAGCACATGTTAAAATTGGCATACTGTAGGTTAAAGTTAGCATATGTTAAAGTTAGCATAGGTTAAAGTTAGCATAGGTTACATGTGGTGGCACTGTGCACACAAAACATGTTCAGGTGGTGATACATTTTTCATTATGCCTTTGTTCAGAACGACCATATAAAATGGTCTATAATATATTATTCACAATTATTCTGTATTATTGATCACTCTCCTTCCTTGTTTCCTTGCTCATCACTTCAACATGTGTGTTTTGTCTGGTTCTCAGGTTAGGTACGGTCAGCTGACCTCACTATATCCAGGCTATTGCTTTGACTTTTCTCTCACTAACTATACTTAGCGCCAGGCCATCAGGATGCTCAATGACTCCATGTAACAACCCATCATCTACACTCATTGCACACTCACTTTTAAACAAACACTCACCTTAACACTCACTTTAGACACTTTAACACTACATTATATTTATCTATTATTAAAGAGATTTGCACTACATTCATACCTCATTTGCATTTGCACCTTACCTCAACGTTTTGTACCTCATTTTCTGCATTGTACCTCACTGTTTAAAATGTTTTACTCACTGTACTTAGACTGTACCTAGGTTGTACTTTAGATTGTATATTGTACTGTATATTGTATATTCCTCTTTACTTACTTTTTACTTACTTTTTACTTACTTACTTTCTTACTTACTTTTTTTTACTGTATGCAGCACACTCTCAGGGGCTCATACAGAAACAAGCATGTCACCGTAAAGTATGTGCATTTTATTGTGATAATTAATAAACAAACTTGAAACTTGAACCATTTACATATTTGTATACATTTTCTTTATTCTATTTATTTTTGGGCTTTCTGTATTTTTCACCCATCCCAATTTATTGGTTATGCCAATTCCCTTCCTGGTCGTTGCACGCATTGCCCCACTGTCGGCGTGGGGAGGGTGTAGAACTACCACATGCCTCCTCCGATACATGCGGAGTCGCCAGCTGCTTCTTTTCACCTGACAGCGAGGAGTTTCACCGGGGGAATGTAACGCGTGCGGAGGTTCGCGCTATTACCCCCAGATCCCCTCCCTGCTGAACAGGCACCCTGACCGACCAGTAGAATTTGCAGTTTACAACGACCAGGACACATACCCCACTGGCTTCCCACCCGCACTGCCAATTGTGTTAGTAGAGACGACTGACCAAGCCGGAGGTACCGCTGACAGCTGGATTCGATCCCAGAGTCTCTGCGGTGGGCGAGTGCTTAGTCCACTGCGCTACCCAGCCGCACCCCTCCATTTTATATGTAATGTCTTGGCACTTTAATCTCCGACTTCAAGGCTGAACTTGCTGAACTTGGCTCATCTTGTTTCCCTTTTAATCCATCCAGAAACAGCATTTCATCTGCTCATGGTGGGCGGAGCACGTGATTCTAAATAGTTTCTTAAAATACAAATAAAATAAAGATCTATCCAGAATGTTTTGGTGTGATTTGCTTAGTATTAGAGATAAATGACGTAGAGATAAATGCCATCATTCCAATACAGATGAATGGCACTTGGCTTGTGGCGCTCAAAGCACCAAAAAATACATTTGAAAAACTCAAAAACAATGGACCTTGAACGGACTATGAGAAAGTTACGAACAAATTTCTTCGTAACTCCACTTACGAACTTCTCAGGCCAATTTTGGCATGATCGAACAGTTTCTTTTCTGAGATTTGTTTGTAGCTACAAACAGGATTTACGAACTCTGAAAGGCAGTTGTAAGTGGTGTCCGCCTGTGTTCTTAAGGGCTTAATTTGGGAGAAATCATTGGTGATTGCTTTCACGTCGATTCTACAGACATCCTCGGAATTAAATAATTATGATAATAATAAATACGACAATATTTGTATCATTAACAATTACGTTTTACATTTATAAACATGACTCAATGAGGCATCGTGATGTCCGAAAATAAATAAAGGCACTACAAAAACACGGCAAATTACAGTGAATAAATACATAAGAACTAAACCCAATTGTGCGGATATAGCTATAGTGGAATAGACTGTATTCATATTCCATATATTGTTATTATTTATTGTTGGTTTTATTTGATTTATTTCTTACATTGCTTAGTGTGCACATCGTAAAAGCCAGTGGAGAAACATTCCACTGCTCATCTTACTGTTCACGAGTTGAACCCACACAAATGACAACAGACGCAAAGGATAAGTTTAACAAATTCCATATAAATCGATAGTTTATTAATGATGCAGCAGCCTCACACTCACACTCACACTCACACTCACACTCACACTCACACACACATAATATGGCATATACTGCTGCTGGAAGATATCGCTGATCGTGCACTGAGTTTTAGTCAGTTAGAGACATATGAATGGGTAGGGGTGGGAATCACCAGAGGCCCCACAATACCATATTATCAGGTTCAAGTTTGGTTTTATTTGTCACGTATAAAGTACATGTACATTACAGTGAAATGCTTGGTTCCGTATGAGCCCCTGAGAATGTGCTTCATACAGTAAAAGGAATAAAGTCCCAACACTATATGAATATACAATATACAATATACAAACTAACGTACAACCTAAACTACAATGAAGTAAAAATGCAGACATTGAGGTACATGTGCCAACCTGCACATCAGGAGCAATTAGGGGTGTAGAGCCATATGAAATCCGTTTTATTTTTTTCCAAATTCCATTTTATTCTTTTCCAAATTCAGTTTTTTCCGTTTTAATATTTCAGAATTCTGTATTTTGCTTTGTACGCTCATTTTACCATCAGAAATAGTGTCTAATAAGTGGGAATGAATAAATGTCCACAATTTAATAAGATATAACAGTCCATTTAATAGGGCTGTTTTAAATATTTCGAAGCTTCGAAGCTTCGTTCGATGGGCATGGGATTCGAATATGAAAATAAAATTTGATTATTAATTTTTTTTTAATTATATATATATATTTTTGCAAAATCAACTCTGCCTCTCTTTGTTAATTACAACAAGCAATGCTGTTTGTTATTTAAGATGAGGACGGACTCGGCACTGACAGATTTGTCTTCATTGTGCTGCTTTTATAAAGCCTCAAATGACGGCTTACAATATTTCATGAAAGCAAAGTGTTTTGTTTGTCTAAGATTTAAAAAGGTTTAAACTTTACAGCACTGACAAAGTTGAACAAAGTGCTGTACAAGTCCCACAACATAAAAGAAAGAAAAAGTATAAAAAAAAAATTTTTTTTTTTTTTAATTTTTTATGGTTGATTCCATTTGTATTGCTCAATTCCGCGATTCCGTCCGCGATTCCGTGATCGCGGATTCCATATGGCTCTAGTTAAGTGTCTTGCTCAAGGACACTTCGACACGCTGCCCGGGAGGAGTGGGAATTGAACCAGGAATGTTCTGACTACCAGACGACCGCTCTACCTCCTGAGCCACTGTTGCCCGTAGTTTAAGCCCAGGTCTGAGCTTGACGATGAGCTTGGAGGGGACTATGGTATTATTGAATGCTGAGCTGTAGTCAATAAATAGCATTCTCACATAGTTCCCCTGCCTCTTGTCCAGGTGTGATGCTGCCGTGTGCAGCACATGGACTATGGCGTCCTCCGTGGACCTGTTGGGGCAATATGCAAATTGCAGGGGGTCCAGGGTGTTGGGGAGGGAGGAACAGATGTAGCCCTTCACTAGCTTCTCAAAGCACTCCATGGCGGATGTGGGTTTTTTGGGTACAGGGACAATAGTGGGCTTTTTCAAACAGGTGGGGATGACGGACTGTTCTAGGGACAGGTTGAATATGTCAGTGAATACCGGGGCCAGTTGGTCGGCACAGACTTTTAGGACGCGTCCGGGGATGCCGTCCGGTCCTGCCGTCCGGTCCTGCCGTCCGGTCCTGCTGTCCGGTCCTGCCGTCCGGTCCTGCTGCCTTCCTTGTATTCACTTTCTTAAAGTATCACCTACAGTCACGGTACCATATTATCAACATACGAGAGTTGAGTCACGATACAATGTTATCACCATACTAGAGTCACGATACAATGTTATCACCATACTAGCGTCACAATACCATTATCGCCATACTAGAGTCACAATACCATATTATAACCATACTAGAGTCACGTTACCATATCACCATACTAGAGTCACGATACCATATTATCACCATACTAGAGTCACGATAAAATAGTATCACCATACTAGAGCCACAATACCATATTATCACCATACTAGAGTCACAATACTACATTATCACCATACTAGAGTCATGGTATTGTGACATATTGCAATGTATTACCGGTACCTTTTTTCAACTACAAATGATGTACCCAATGGAAAACCTTATATAAGATATACATCATCTGTTGTATCTAATAAGATAACATTTTCAGTCTGTTCACCTCATTCCAATTTTTTATTGCAGTAAAATGGGATTGTCAAGCAAAATATGATTATTATTATTTATTATTATTATTATTATTATTATTATTATTATTATTATTATTATTATTATTATTATTATTATTATTATTATTATTATTATTATTATTATTATTATTATTATTATTATTATTATTATTATTATTATTATTATTATTATTATTATTATTATTATTATTATTATTATTATTATTATTATTATTATTATTAAATATCGATACTTGGCTTCACTGTATTGATATGATATTGGCATGCAAAATATCACAACATATTGCTGTATGGATTTTTCCCCCCCACTCCTATGAACTGCTGAGATGTAGTGGTATGCAGAGGTAAACTGCACAGTTGTATAGTACGGTAGATGTTACCTAATCACTCTCTCAGGTATATGGGGCAGCCAATCCTTAATGGACAGCTTGCTAAGTCTACCCCTTGGCAGAAGGACAGGGCTAGTTGGTGAAGGCAGCCAGCTAGTTGATCTAACTGACCACAACCAGCACACAAAGGTCGGGCATCAAGAATCAGTTCAGAATTCAAACCGGTACCAAAACTCCAAGAGCCATGGATTTGATGTGTGAAATGTGAGTTTCAAATCTGCTTATCTGTTCCATTGTGCTGTGCCCCATGACTGTGATGAGCATCATGCCAAGTTGTAAAAGGTTGTAGGCTACTAACTGGCAGGAACTGTCATTGGGACCTTAATGTCACTGATTACCTGGGTGTGTCAACAAAGCATGTGACCAGAGACATACTGTTTACTTACTAGACCACTGGGCCCTATTCCCCGTACCTGGTTCAACTACTGTAAGTCGATCAAAAGTCCCATTATCCAGATTCAATTAACCCGATGTTTGAATCCAGGCTTTCCCTGTTCCTCGAACGCTGATTCAGTCTCGTTAATTCGAACCAGACTTGATACTCAGGATAATTGCGCATGGCCGCCTCACCTGAAAAGACAGCAGATGTCGATCGCAGAAATCCTGATTTTCTAACGGCATTGATTGATTGATTGATTGATTGATTGAAAACTTTATTAACAGATTGCAGAATGGGTACAATACAGTACGGCTCAATAGCCTCGTCGACAAGTTAAATGCATAATCTATAGGCTAATGTTAAGTCCCTCATTACCCCAATCAATCAGATTATATTTCTTTAAATGTGCCTGCTGGCAGTAGGCTTAATGGAATGAATAATCAAATGAGATCTTGCTAGCGAAAATAATTAGTTCAACTCTTTCAGAATAAGTAGATACAAACAAGCCCAAAGAGTATCTAATTGATACGAATTAATAGATACTTATGATGATATCTGTACTGTATGTGCTCGGCTTAGGTATCATGTACTTTATATAATAACGTTTTCAAGGCGCGACCCCCGAAATAACGGTGTCAGAGAGGCTTGGAGGGAGGCTATACAGTTTCACTATTAATCAGGTTTTAATCTGTTTCGGACATCATCCATACATTCATTGAATTGATTAACCTTTGGTTTATACCAGTGACACCTCATGTTCATCATCAGATAACAGTGCTTGAACAGATAAATGCATTTTCTCAAATTCATTCGTCAAAACGTCAACGGCTCATTAAATTTCTCAAATCCATCAAACAGCGCATCTCATCAGACATTTTAATCCCAGTTACAATATCACAATAACGTGTGAGTGACAGTGATACAATTCAACAATCCACAGATTCAGATTCCTCGTAATTAATATCCACAGTCGACGCATAAAGACGCTTCAATTTATGCTTGAATGAAACACAATCCGGGCGCTCCGTTAAGCAAATACATCCACAGCGGAGAATATGAAACTAATCAGAGCCAAACGCCTGATAGGTTTCATTCATTAAAAATATCCCTGCGGGATTCACATTTGCAATGCTCCGCGTTATTAAAATAACCACATAGTGTGTGTATCGCACCTTGCGAGCGCCATATATATGACGTGCATTATTTAGGACAAAGTAAATTTATTATCAGCATTTTAGGTCTATTATTTTACATTTCAAAAGCCCCCTCTAGAAGAACGAAGCACAAAAACATAATTCAGAATGGTATAATGGGATCTAGACTGTGAGGATTATTTCAGGAAGCGAGCTGCATTTCTTTGCGAGGGTGTGGCCATGGTTTATCCAGCTAACTGAACTAAACCCTGCCCTCGACCAGGTTCAAACTTTTTGATCTGTTGCCATAGCGATTTAGACAATCCGACGTCGGGGAACGGAAAGGTCTGGCTTAAGTCAAGCTATCCTGAAAATTATCTGGCTAACACAGTTAGCCAGGTACGAGGAACAGGGCCCAGGGGTGGCCAACCAGTCAGAGACTAGGAGCCACAAAAATTACTGTGGTACCACAAAGAGCCACACCATTATACCAGCGTTTCTCAACCTTTTTTTCAGTCACGGCACCCTTCATGTGTTTATACAGTAGGTCCCACGCTCTGGCCTCTGATGTTGCTAATGTCTTTTTTATTTGGGCCTCACAGGGTTAACCTCTTAAGCCCGAGCGGTCCGGTACTGGACCGCAAATGACATCAGGCCATAAATCCATGTATGAATTAATGTTGCGTTTTCTTTTCAAATGTAGCCAAGAGTAAAAACCCTAACCCTGTCAAAACAGCAGTCAAAGTGTATATTTTCAGCATTACGTTTGTTTACCAATGATTGTAACTGTTATTAGTGAAATATATGATTATAGAAATCTCAGAGCATTGAGTCGGAAACTGGTGCATATTGACGGGAGGAAGTGGCACAGCCAAAAGTGAGTGTAGTCTTTTGAAGGAAGAGACCCAGGGCTTTTGATGGACTTTCGAATTTAAAAAAACTACCCTACCCAGCTCACGCCAGCCCCTGTCAATCATCTGACTTCTGGATTCACTTTTTTATTTCTCTTATTTTTCGGGATTATCGCCCACAAACCTGAACGTTATTGTCATAATACAGAACACAGTTAGTTTCTCTACCTTTCTGTGAACGTCTAGCAAAAAATGGCGTTGCAATCTGATTGAACATTTTGGAGAAATTTACATTATAAAAAAGTAACTGTACTTGTGAATCACGCCTGGTGATACTAAATCCAGATTGAATTCTGCCAGTGGAAAGGGTAGATTTGGCCCGATCCATAGATGTGCGACTTGGCCATAATAAGGTAATTTATATAGGCCTGATATTCTATAATCATAATATCAAATTCCATGTGTCCGGATGGCAGAATTCAGTACTGTATCTACAAAACCTTCTGTTTAATCATCTTCCCTTTATTAATTTGCTTAAATTTTTCAGGTCTGGTCAATTTTAGCATGGTGTTATTCACAGTCAAAGATAAAAAGAAATATATATATAATTGAATTGATATTCTCATTTGGTTCATTACAATTTACTCAAGCCTAGTAACATACACAATATTTCAGACACTGGGAATACATTCCCTGAGATCCATAGATGTCCCTAGAATCAGCTAGGGATGTCCTGATCGCCTTTTTTTGCTCCCGATCCGATCCCCATCATGTGATTTTAAATATCTACCGATCCCGATCGTTCCCGATCCGATCTTTCACATTAGTAATCAATTTTAACGCATTTTTGTCAGAAACTGGCGGAGCAAGACAAGCCCCTCTGTTGCCTAATACTAGATAGTCCCTCGAGGGGCGCGAGCGCGGAGGCTCTTGTTATTACATTCACCCTGAGAAATGTGCTTCATATGAGAAATATTAAAAGTTTCAATATATGTTTGCACATTAGTATACATTCAGTGTTCGACTTACGTAATGATTTGCTCCATTCTGGTCTGAAACGCAGACGATAATCCTCAGTCACATAATTGACGTTATCCTCCAGGTGAAAAGTTAGTCTGAAAACACTGCCTCCATTCTGCTGCTTCATGAGTTTTTCCTCCACGTGGAATGTCCTCCTTGCAAACATTGCAAGTCACTGTTGGACTGGCTTGACTTTCTATTTTAAAATGCTTAGTTCCAAACCTCTGACATTTGTCTAGCTGCTCAAGTCAGTGGATAACCGTGTTTCGGGAGCGACGTGTTGTTGTGATGTGAGCGTGTAGGTCTAAATGAAAGGGAATGTGTTTGTTGCAACGGTGTAAATTAAAGGGAATGTGTTTGTTGTGGACAATTATTCTGCTCTGTGTGACAATAAATACATTAATGATGATATATTATATGTAATTTAAAACCAAAACTAAGGCCTCCGTATGAGTTTAAGACGTGGACATGGTCATTTTTTACGATGTTTTACGATGAATTGAAAATGGGGGACCCTGATGTAAACAAGACGAAAGTCTTTCTCTGGTCTGCATCCCCTTAACAATTGTATGTATTGAGCTGTACTGTACTGTACCCATTCTGCAATCTGTTAATAAAGTTTTCAATCAATCAATCAATCAATCAATCAATGTTTGTTGAATACATTTTTGTAAATGTTTATTCTACGTCTTATGGAATGAATGACAAAAAATAAAAAATAAAAAATATTAGAATTCTTTTTTTAATGGAGGGAGGAGCCACACATTGGTGGGTAAAGAGCCGCGCGTTGGCCACCCCTGTACTAGACCATATAGCTCTACCACAGCAATCACACACAATTTAGCACAGAGAGTAGCCTAGCTGGACGAATGTCACTTATTAGTAGTGATTTGTGGTGAAGGGTATGAGGCAATTATTTATATCCCTTTATCCACAGCAACGTTAGACATTATTACTATAGGCTACAGGGATTTAGGAACAATTAGCAGATTATAGTAAGATATAATAAGATCAGATTCGAAGAGCAGAATTGGAATGGATAAAATCCAAATGATAACCGACTCTACCCACACAGCGCTCATATTGTAATTTATAATAATGAAAGAAGGTAGTTAATAAACAAATTAAACTAAAACAAACAAATAAAATAAAGAGAAACAGTAATATAAAGCTACTAAAGTACAGTAAAGTAGCAAACTTGTGAAATAGCTATTTGAAGTAAAGCTGTTAAAGTGATGTAGACAATAATGTAAAGTTGCTGCTTCAGAAAACATAAAATGACTACCAATGTTAAAGTAATATGAAGTAGCTACTCAAATAAGTTGGTGGAATGAACTTCCCACCACAGTCAGAACAGCTGAAACCATCACTGTCAGAACAGCTGAAACCATCACAGTCAGGACAGATGAAACCATCACAGTCAGAACAGCTGAAACCACCACAGTCAGGACAGATGAAACCATCACAGTCAGAACAGCTGAAACCACCACAGTCAGGACAGCTGAAACCACCACAGTCAGGACAGCTGAAACCACCACAGTCAGGACAGATTAAACCACCACAGTCAGGACAGATGAATAATTATTGACCGTTTTTTTAGCCAATGAAATTCTGGAGCTGATGGTATCTTACACAAGGGATGTTTACTGTGATAAAGGGAAAGTAGAAGAAAGGAGAATTACTCGCTTGCACGTTGAGCGACGGGAAATGTATTGGACCGGACAGCCATTTTAGATAAGCATACTGATACAAACATTAGAAAAACATGTGTAAATAAAAATGTTCCATGGTAGGCTATTGTTATCAACTTTGGACCTGTTCCAGATAAGACTTCAGGCTATGGACCCATTGTGTTTCCAGCTCATACCTATCAACTGGAACTCTTTTGCAGGCATCTGTTTGCAAACAAATTCAGACATAAAAAAAAATGAACCTTTTATTTTAGTGTGTTCAAACCTCTGTAACTCTAATAAATTAGCACTCAGAGTGACTCATGCATGTGCTATAAGTGGTTCAAGAAGAGTGACCAATTTACTTCGGGTATGCAATCGACAGGCGTTTTATGCTAAATGTACCGGTTGGATAAGAGGTTATAGTGATATAGAGAATGGGTTAGCTAACATAGTAAACATAAACATAGATGAAGTGCATTAAAAGGAAGAACATCACTTATAAAATGCACTAATAAGTAAGTTAAAAACAGTTAGGCCTACAGCCTGTCGCAGGCAGGCCTGCAAGTAAGCCTCTAAACTTCCCCTTTATAATGATAGAAGAGAGGGTAGCTAACATGTTTATTGTGGTACAGGACTGGTTAGCTAACATGTTTATAGTGGTAAAGGACTGGTTAGCTAACATGTTTATAGTATAGTGGTAGAGGAGGGGTTAGCTAACATGTTTATTGTGGTACAGGACTGCGGTTAGCTAACATGTTTATATAGTGGTAGAGGAGGGGTTAGCTAACATGTTTATAGTGGTAGAGGACTGGTTAGCTAACATGTTTATAGTGGTAGAGGAGGGGTTAGCTAACATGTTTATAGTGATAGAGGAAAGGTAGCTAACATGTTTATTGTGGTACAGGACTGGTTAGCTAACATGTTTATAGTGGTAGAGGAGGGGTTGGCTAACATGTTTATAGTGGTAGAGGAGGGGTTAGCTAACATGTTTATAGTGGTAGAGGAGGGGTTAGCTAACATGTTTATAGTGGTAGAGGAGGGGTTAGCTAACATGTTTATAGTGGTAGAGGAGGGGTTAGCTAACATGTTTATAGTGGTAGAGGAGGGGTTAGCTAACATGTTTATAGTGATAGAGGAGGGGTTAGCTAACATGTTTAGATAGAGAGGTTAGATAACATGATAGAGGAGGAGTTAGCTAACATTAGCTAACATGTTTATAGTGATAGAGGAGAGGTTAGATAACATGATTATTGTGGTAAAGGACTGGTTAGCTGACATGTTTATAGTGATAGAGTGGTTAGTTCTCTCTCTCTCTCTCTCTCTCTCTCTCTCTATCTCGCTCTCTCTCTCACACACACACACGCGCACGCACGCACACACACGCTTTGTAGCAAACTGGCATTGTGCCTCTACCTCATTACATCCAATTACCACACGCCTATATTATAGAGCTACCCATCAATACGTTTACTGTGTCTACTGCACTGACTGGAGGCCAACTAATCCATTATGTGGGGGCACACTGACATCGACTAATCGATTAATCAAAGTGTTGTCTATTAGTGGTAAATATTTGAGTCCTATAGAGAGCTGTCTTCTCTGAGCCATGTTGCTGTTTGTCTGTAGACTGTTGTCTTACTGCCACAGCCACAGTAGCCTATAGACTCAGTCTAATGTAACCAACAGTGTTACTGGAGCTACCATCATTACTGCGTCTGTCTGTCTGTCTGTCTGTCTGTCTGTCTGTCTGTCTGTCTGTCTGTCTGTCTGTCTGTCTGTCTGTCTGTCTGTCTGTCTGTCTGTCTGTCTGTCTGTCTGTCTGTCTGTCTGTCTGTCTGTCTGTCTGTCTGTCTGTCTGTCTATCTGTCTGTCCTCTCTCTCTCTCTCTCTCTCTCTCTCTCTCTCTCTCTCTCTCTCTCTCTCTCTCTATCTATCTCAATAGACAACAGACAGACAACAAAGAAATAGGTGAACTTGTGATGACATGGAGAGAGAGAGAATATTATAGGAAAAGAGGAAAAAATTGTTGCCATCTTGCCAAGGTCACCTTTATTGACTGATTCTGTCGTGTTCTGTTGTCACTAGTGGTCTATACTCTTCAGTACTACTGGATTGGATCAGTGCTCAGTATCTAATTTAACACTAGTATGTTTAGAATCAGTCTCACACAGTGTGTGTGTGTGTGTGTGTGTGTGTGTGTGTGTGTGTGTGTGTGTGTGTGTGTGTGTGTGTGTGTGTGTGTGTAATTGGCCAATGAGCTCAGGGTGACTGAGTTATGCAACGGCTGGCACTTTCCTCTTCTCTCCTCTCCCCCTTTTACTATTCCTCTCTCTCTCTCTCTCTCTCTCTCTCTCTCTCTCTCTCTCTCTCTCTCTCTCTCTCTCTCTCTCTCTCTCCTCTCTTTGTCTCTCTGTCTCCCACCTCTCTCTCTCTCTCTCTCTCTCTCTCTCTCTCTCTCTCTCTCTCTCTCTCTCTCTCTCTCTCTCTCTCTCTCTCTCTCTCTCTCTAATTTAGCAGTGACATCAGCAGCTCATTCAGTTCAGCCTTCTGTCTGCTGTTCAATGGGATTATAGCCACTCCTCCCCCGACTCTCCTATCCTCTTCCCTCTACCTCTTTTTTCTCCTCCCCTCCTCTCTTACCACCTCCTCATCTCATCTAATTTCCCCTATTATCTTCCTCACTCCTCTCTCTCCCTCTCTCTCTCTTCTCTTCTCTTCTCTTCTCTTCTCTTCTCTTCTCTCTCTTCTCTCTCTTCTCTTCCTCTCTCTTCTCTTCTCTTCTCTCTTCTCTTCTCTTCTCTTCTCTTCTCTCTCCTCTCCCTCTTTGCTTTCTATAATGGGTCATCAGTGTTTTCATGGTGAGTCATTCAACCGTGTTATTAGTTGCACCAACTTGCATTCTGCTTCTTTCTCTGTCACTCTCTCTCTGCCTGCCTGGTCTCCCTGTAGGGATCTCTGTCTCTCTCTGCCTTCCTTGTCTCTCTGACTCTCTCTCTCTCTCTCTCTCTCTCTCTCTCTCTCTCTCTCTCTCTCTCTCTCTCTCTCTCTCTCTCTCTCTCTCTCTCTCTCTCTCTCTCTCTCTCTACGTCTCTCTCTCTACGTCTCTCTCTCTACGTCTCTCTCTCTCTACGTCTCTCTCTATGTCTCTATTTATCTCTCTCTATATATATATATATCTCTTTCTATGTGTCCGTGGGCGGCATGGTGGCACAGTGGTTAGCACTGCTGCCTCACAGCAAGAAGGTCCTGGGTTTGAACCCCAGCAGTTTGCATGTTCTCCCCGTGTTTGCGTGGGTACTCCGGTTTCCTCCCACACCATAAAGACATGCATGTTAGGCAGGGACTACAGATGAAAACTAGCTCATTAGCTAATTCTGGCACATTTACATTGATGTGGAAACTGAAGATGTTGATTAATGTGCATTGTCCCTGGGTAAAAAATAAATAAACTTAAACTCTCTCTCTCTCTATGCTTCTCTCTCTATGTCTCTCTCTCTCTCTTTCCACGTCTCCCCTACTGTGCTCTCTAAATTAGTTCACAAATGAGTTATCTTCTGTGTCGACGCTGAAGTCAATGTCGCAGTGTGATGCCACTCTGATGCCAAACCCACTGTCAGCCCAGCCAAGTGTCCCCACATCCCCCAGGGGACGAGAGAGAGATAGAGAGAAAGAGAGAGAGAAATAGAGAGAGAGAGAGCGAGAGACAGAGAGAGCGAGAGAGACAGACAGACAGACAGACAGACAGACAGACAGACAGACAGACAGACAGACAGACAGACAGACAGACAGACAGACAGACAGACAGACAGACAGACAGACAGACAGACAGACAGACAGACAGACAGACAGACAGACAGACAGTGATACTCAATTTTCAGTGACCCCTTTCCTCCTATTGCGTAAATGTCAGCAATTAGTGGTCAAAAACTCCATTGGGCACCTTTTTAAATGCAGTATTTTATTACATAACTTAGTGCAGTGTTTCTCAAAGTGGGGGGCGCGCCCCCCAGGGGGGGCGCAGAGGCATGACAGGGGGGCCTTGAGATTTATAAAAAAAAAAATTACAGAAAATTATCACTAAAGTGCTATCTGTTGCAGCTGCACTGTTCTCCATGAAAATACAATTTCTCAAAATCTGAAAATCATTATTTAATAAAACACAGAAAAGGATCACCAAGTTACTCTGGATAAAAAAAACCTTTACAGACAACATTGAAACATGCAAAATATTTTGGTCTGACAGAAAAAGTTTGAGAAGCACTGACTTAGTGGTTACAAGTTACAACCCTTACTAACCAGTGTTCTACTGTGTGTGTTGCAGGCGTGTTCCTCATCCCCTACATGCTCATCGTGTTTGTCGGAGGTATTCCTATATTCTTCCTGGAGATCGCTCTGGGTCAGTTCATGAAGGCTGGCAGTATTAATGTCTGGAACATCGCTCCACTGTTTAAAGGTAACAAGCTATCAGCACACTATTACTTAACAGAACCTTAACATTACTACTGTGTCAACACACTATTACTTAACACAACCTTAACATTACTACTGTGTCAACATATTATTACTTAACACAACCTTAACATTACTACTGTGTCAACATATTATTACTTAACACAACCTTAACATTACTACTGTGTCAACATATTATTACTTAACACAACTTTTTTTTTTATCTACTTTTTCTCTCCATTTTTCTATTTTTCTCCCATCCTAATTTCGTATTATCCAATTCTTCCCTCCCTTGTCTCGAACGTTGCTAGACCATGCCTCCCACTGGTCGGCTGCAATGTGGACGAAGCCTTGCATCACGTGTCCCCTCCGGTACACGAGGAGGCAGCCGTCGCATCTTTTCACCTGCACAGCACGATCTCAGTGGCGAGGAGTAACGCGTGGGAGGCTCACGCTGCCCCCGATACTTCCTGATTCTGCTGTACAGGCGCACCAACCGACCTGTAGGAGTCGCTGTCCACAACGTCCGATCCCCACCCACCGGCTTTCCCACCCCCTAATACTGCCAATTGTATTAGTATGAACGACCAGCCAAGCCGGAAGCAACGCAGAGAGCTGGGCTCGAACCCAGCATCTCCTGCGTTAGAGGCGAGCGCCTTGCCCACTTAACACAACCTTAATATTACTACTGTGTCAACATATTATTACTTAACACAACCTTAACATTACTACTGTGTCAACATATTATTACTTAACAGAACCTTAACATTACTACAGTGTCAACATATTATTACTTAACAGAACCTTAACATTACTACTGTGTCAACATAGTATTACTTAACAGAACCTTAATATTAACTATGTGTCAACACATTATTCAGAACCTTAACATTACTACTGTGCTCTGCTGTACTGTACTCTATGTACTGTACTGTATTGTACTCTACTGGACTCTACTACCATACAACTGTACTCTACTACTGTACTGCTCTACTACTGTACTACTGTATTACTGTACGTAATACATTACATATTACTGTATCGTTCTACCAGTCGGTTGTAGCCAGCGTCCTCTTTTTTGCTGTGGTGTGCTGGGGGGGCAACATCAACTCGAGGGTCTCCAGCAAGCTGAACAAGCTGGTGAAGAAGGCTAGCTCAGTAGTGGGTGGTGAGCTGGATAATCTAGAGGTGGTGGCTGACAGGAGGATGAGGAAAAAGCTAGAAGCCATCCTGGAGAACCCCTCTGACCCCCTCTACGTGGAGCTAGCCAGAATGAAGAGCACGTACGGTTCAGCCTAAGACTCATCCCCCCCCCGACACACCACAAACCGCCTGGGCCGGTCCTTTATACCGGCAGCCATCAGGCTCTACAATAAAGGGCTCGGGCGGCCGGAGCGTCCGGTTCTGCTGCCAGAGCTATCACTGTCTCAACTCGGGACTTGAGAACTAGAGACTCACATCAACGACTATCTTGATTCTTTGCACTAGAGACTCATATACGATGAGTAATAATTGAGTACTGTGTTTGTACTTTTATATGACTATTTTATATTTTATATTACTTTATTTATATTACTTTTTATATTACTTTATTATTATTTATTATTTATTATTATTATTATTATATTTTATATTACTATATTGTACTGTACTGTGAATCTATGAATCTGCCACCCTGTACCCCCCCCCCCCCCCCCCATGCTGCTTTGACACCTGAATTTCCCCTAGGGCAGCGGTTCCCAAACTTTTTTGGCCGTGCACCCCCTGTCACCTCCCGACCTAGCTCGCACACCCCCCAATGGGTTTCTGTTCGAAAAAATTGTTGCTGGTCTCCGTGCACAGATTTAATTTTTAATTTTATCTCTTCCCACGGCGACTATGGATAGGGAATTTCTTTATTTAATTAAAATGTTCACGACAATACTCTGCCAGCATGTTTAATATCCATAATACTAAAGGTTTGACTAAGATTTGTATGAAACTTTTTTTTTTTTTTTTTACCACCATTCGCCTTTTCATGTCACGCACCACCTAGAGGGCGCTCGCACACCACAAGGGGTGTGCGCACCACAGTTTGGGAACCACTGCCCTAGGGGATCAATAAAGGATTATCTTATCTTATCTTACTGTACTACTGTATTACTCCACTACTGTACTACTCTTCTACTGTACTACTCTGCTACTGTACTACTGTACTACTCTATTACTCTACTATTGTATTACTGTATTACTCTACTACTTTTTTTATCAATTTTTTTTCCATTAATTTTCTTTTATATGAAACAAGACAACACAAAGACAGTAATAACAACAATAAACAGGACTTCACAGGACATAGTAACAACAACAACAATAACGACAATGGAAATAACCCAAACAATAAAACAGAACATAAACATAAAATTGTGTTACCACAGACAAATATATATAAATAAAGATAATAAAAAAAATAAAAAGGGATTTATTTCCTCCCCCACTACCACCCTGGACCCCCGGACCCCCCAGGATCAGCACCCCGACTCCGCTTCGCTGCTAAAACATGGCCTTCACTCTCTCAGCTGCCGAAATCCACAATTCCATATTGGATTGCCCAAATCCCCATCACCCGGGCAGTGGAAATCTCCATATATATGATATCCAAAAAAGTTAATGACCATTGTGAGTTTTTCCGGTTGCTTCCACCTCATGGCTATTAATTCCTTGGCTGCTGTGACGCCCGCCAGTATGATTATTTTTTGTTGTATGGAGGTCGGTAGTAATGTTATGTAATTTAGGAGTAGTGTTGTTGCCGTATGTGGAATTGTCATGCCACATATGTTCGAGAGTTTAGTTGCCATGGATTTCCAGAAATGAGCCACCGGTGGGCAAACCCAAAACATGTGCATATAAGCGCACAGAGTGCATCGGGAATCGGCCACCAACCCCACAGCGCACAACCTCCTGGGTGTGAGATATGTCCTATGAATATAATTATAATGTATTTGCTGGTGATTAGGGTTGCAGGAAGCCAATGTGACATTAGTCCAAATATCATCCCAGTCAAACTCAGGGTCATTCCGGGATGTCCTCTCGCCAGACCACATCCAATGTTCTGTTTTTATATGTGGACTTGATCAATAGTGTGTAAGAATCTGAGACAAACCCTCTCGAGGTTGTCCTGTCTCTAATAAGTTTAACAAAAGGGTGTGGATGTAATGCTTGGGCCCATGGAACTCTACTACTACTGTACTAATCTGCTACTGTACTACTCTGCTAGTGCTACTGTACTAATCTGATACTGTACTACTCTGCTAGTGCTACTGTACTAATCTGCTACTGTACTGCTCTGCTAGTGCTACTGTACTACTCTACTACCGTACAACTCTACTACCGTACTATTGTATTACTGTATTACTCTACTACTGTACTAATCTGCTACTGTATTACTCTACTACCATACAACTACTACCATACAACTATACTACCGTACTACTGTATTACTGTACTGCTGTACTACTTTACTACTGTACTGCTTTACTACTGTACTGCTATACTACTGTACTACTGTACTGATTTACTACTGTACTGCTATACTACTGTACTACTGTACTACTTTACTACTGTACTACTTTACTACTGTACTGCTGTACTGCTTTACTACTGTACTGCTTTACTACTTTACTGCTTTACTACTGTACTGCTTTACTACTTTACTACTGTACTACTGTACTGCTTTACTACTGTACTACTGTACTGCTTTACTACTGTACTGCTTTACTACTTTACTACTGTACTGCTTTACTACTGTACTGCTTTACTACTTTACTACTGTACTGCTTTACTACTGTACTACTGTACTGCTTTACTACTGTACTGCTTTACTACTTTACTACTGTACTGCTTTGTGTCATTGCAAAGATGTACAATCGCATGATACTAAACCGGATAAGGAATGCCATCGACCCCCACCTCAGGGAGAACCAAAATGGTTTCCGAGAGAAGAGGACCACTGTGGCCCAGATCTTGGCCTTGAGAAGAATCATCGAGGAGGTGAAGAAGAACAACCTGACAGCGGTACTGTGCTTTATCGACTTCAAAAAGGCTTTTGACTCGATACACAGAGCCGTGATGATGAGGATACTCGAGGCCTACGGAGTCCCTCCCAATCTACTCCGGGCCATAGGGACCATGCACACGGGTACAAGGGCCAAGGTGGTAACCCCAGACGGCAACAGTGAAGAATTTGACATCCTGGCTGGAGTGATGCAAGGGGACACCCTTGCCCCCTTCCTTTTCGTCATAGTCCTCGACTATGCGCTCAGGAAGGCCATCAATGGACGGGAGCAGGAACTTGGTCTCACAATAACCCCAAGGAGATCGAGTCGACACCCCGCCATAGTCCTAACAGACCTTGACTACGCGGACGACATCAGCCTGCTCTCTGACCACGTGGAGCAGGCACAGGAACTCCTGTGCAGAGTGGAGACGGAGTGCGCCAAGGTTGGCCTTAGGCTAAATGCCAAGAAAACCGAGGTCATAATGTATAACATCCTCCCGGATCATCCACCTCTAAGGACAACAGGAGGCTCTGCTCTAAAGGAAGTCGGTGATTTCAAATACCTGGGCTCGTGGGTCAACTCGTCCGAGCAAGACCTTAAAGTGAGGAAGGCGCTTGCGTGGAGGGCTCTGAACGGCATGACCAGTGTGTGGAAATCCAACCTCCCCGTCAAATCAAGCTCAACTTCTTTCATGCAACAGTTGAGTCTGTCCTTTTGTATGGCAGTGAATGCTGGACCTTGAAGCCCACCCTGCAGAAGTCCTTGGATGGGTGCTACACCAGAATGATGCGTGTGGTGCTCAACATCAACAGGGATGAGCATGTCACTAATGCAAACTTGTATGGGGGGGGGTGCTAAGGGTGAGCGAGAAAGTGGCAGTCAGGAGAATGAGGCTGGCAGGTCACTGCCAGAGACATCATGAGATGCCAACCAGCAAACTTGTGCTGTGGGAACCAACACACAGGCATCGATCACGAGGACGTCCCACATTAACCTACGTGGACGTACTCAGGAGAGATGCGGGAACAGAATGCACCGGCGAGCTAGCCAGATGCATGGAGGATCGGGATGACTGGAAGCACCGATGGAGGGCCCGTCCGAGGACGACCTAGATAGACTGTACTGCTGTATTACTGTATTACTGTACTACTGTACTGATTTACTACTTTACTGCTTTACTACTGTACTGCTTTACTACTGTACTACTGTACTACTGTATTACTGCACTACTGTACTGCTGTATTACTGTGCTGTTGTACTACTGTACTACTGTACTACTGTACTGCTTTACTACTGTACTACTGTACTGCTTTACTTGCTTTACTACTGTACTACTGTACTACTGTACTGATTTACTACTTTACTACTGTACTACTGTACTACTGTACTGCTTTACTACTGTACTGATTTACTACTTTACTACTTTACTGCTTTACTACTGTACTGCTTTACTACTGTATTACTGTACTACTGTATTGCTGTATTACTGTACTGTTGTACTACTGTACTGCTTTACTACTGTACTACTGTACTACTGTATTACTGTACTACTGTATTGCTGTATTACTGTACTACTGTACTACTGTACTACTGTACTGCTTTACTACTGTACTGATTTACTACTGTACTACTTTACTACTGTACTGCTGTATCACTGTACTACTGTACTGCTTTACTACTGTACTGCTTTACTACTGTACTGCTTTACTACTGTACTACTGTACTGATTTACTACTGTACTGCTTTACTACTGTACTACTGTACTGCTGTATCACTGTACTACTGTACTGCTTTACTACTGTACTAATTTACTACTTTACTGCTTTACTACTGTACTGCTGTATCACTGTACTACTTTACTACTGTACTGCTTTACTGCTTTATGTATTACTGTACTGCTTTACTACTGTATTTATTACTGTACTGCTGTACTACTGTATTTATTACTGTACTGCTGTGCTACTGTATTTATTACTGTACTACTGTACTACTGTACTGCTGTACTACTGTACTGCTCTACTGGACCACAGAACCCAGCATGGCTCTGAATGTCAAGAGAGGTTGATACTGAATACATTAACAGATGAGAAGTTGTGTTAAATATTGTGTGGATGTGAACTGTTTCTACAGTGTCTCTACCAGAGTATCATGATAGAACAGTCCTGGTCACATGGTCACATGTGTGTTATTCATCATGGTGTCTAGACCTGCTATCTTTATAACCTTGGTATAAATATAATTGTTCCAGACACTCAATGTCACAACCTTTATGAACACAAGGCTTTGTTTGTTATTTGTGTTACCATGGTAACAACATAATTTCCACTAAATGTAACATGACAGTGAATTAGTCACATAGATCTACAGTAGCTGGGGTGTTGTGTCTTTTATTCATTGGAATAAACCAGTAATATCAAGCAGCAGCTAATACACAATACACCCTTTAATGCTCTTTTTATGACATTTCTGCATCATTATCATTCTAGGGTAGCACGTAGTGACAAGAAGGTAGGGAGAGGGGTTCCAGTTCATTGGTTAACTAGTCACTTATAATTATCCAGTCAGTCAGTTTTGTTTAGACACTTAGTTAATTAGTTAGATGTTTTTGGTAAATACCTCTCCTCTCTCCTCTCTCCTCCCTTCTCCTCTTCCCTCGCCTTCTCTCCTCACCTGTCCTCTCCTCGCTCTCTCCCTCCTTCCTTAAATAGTTGTGTAATGTTACATGATGTTCTATGTCCTCTAGGTCTAGGCTATGTGTTATTGTTAAATAGTTGTATCATGTTACTTTATGTTCTATGTCCTCTAGGTCTGGGCTATGTGTTATTGTTGAATAGTTTTATTATGTTATGTTCTATGTCCTCTAGGTCTGGGCTATGTGTTATTGTTGAATAGTTTTATCATGTTATGTTCTCTAGGTCTGGGCTATGTGTTATTGTTGAATAGTTTTATCATGTTATGTTCTATGTCCTCTAGGTCTGGGCTATGTGTTATTGTTGAATAGTTTTATCATGTTATGTTCTATGTTCTCTAGGTCTGGGCTATTCATCGATGGTTATAGTGTTCTTCTGTAACACGTACTACATCATGGTGTTGGCCTGGGGCTTCTACTACTTCATCAAGTCCTTTAACTCCCCCCTGCCCTGGTCCACATGCGACAACCCATGGAACACTCCCAACTGCATTGAGATCTTCCGCCACAGCGACTGCTTGAATGGAACGGGAAACATAACCTTCCCACCAAATATGACCTGTGAAGATCTGGCCAATGCCCGCTCACCCATTATAGAGTTCTGGGAGTAAGTTCTGTTCTGTTCTGTTCTGTTCTGCTCTGCTCTCTGTTCTGCTCTGTTCTGCTCTGCTCTGCTCTGCTCTGTTCTGTTCTGTTCTGTTCTGTTCTGCTCTGCTCTCTGTTCTGCTCTGTTCTGCTCTGCTCTGCTCTGTTCTGTTCTGCTCTGTTCTGCTCTGTTCTGCTCTGCTCTGCTCTGTTCTGCTCTGTTCTGCTCTGTTCTGCTCTGCTCTGCTCTGTTCTGTTCTGCTCTGTTCTGCTCTGCTCTGTTCTGCTCTGCTCTGTTCTGCTCTGCTCTGTTCTGCTCTGCTCTGCTCTGCTCTGTTCTGTTCTGCTCTGTTCTGCTCTGTTCTGCTCTGCTCTGTTCTGTTCTGTTCTGTTCTGTTCTGCTCTGCTCTCTGTTCTGCTCTGTTCTGCTCTGCTCTGCTCTGTTCTGTTCTGCTCTGTTCTGCTCTGTTCTGCTCTGCTCTGTTCTGCTCTGCTCTGTTCTGCTCTGCTCTGTTCTGCTCTGCTCTGCTCTGCTCTGTTCTGTTCTGCTCTGTTCTGCTCTGTTCTGCTCTGCTCTGTTCTGCTCTCTGTTCTGCTCTGTTCTGCTCTGCTCTGTTCTGCTCTGCTCTGTTCTGCTCTGCTCTGTTCTGCTCTCTGTTCTGTTCTGTTCTGTTCTGCTCTGTTCTGCTCTGTTCTGTTCTGCTCTGCTCTGTTCTGTTCTGCTCTGTTCTGCTCTGCTCTGTTATGTTCTTCTCTGTTCTGCTCTGTTAAGGTGCTCCCATAGTCGAGCGGACTGGACTCTGCGGAGTTCCGCTGGACTCTTTGAGCTTTCATAGTTGAGCGGACCTCAGCGGACCTCCGCGGACCAATTTCCTACATGTCTTGCGCAGTTTACACAATTTTCCCCACGCTGTTCAACTTCTGTCATGTCGTCGTCATCCGATGTCAAAATAAAGAGTATGTTATCTCCGTTTCCAATATTTCGGTAATAAAATGGGCAGTTTTACACACTTGAATAACAGGTATATAGGCAGCGAGGTGCAATGTACCGTATAGGCTTGAGGTGGACAGCGCGTGGTGCTGACAAACACGCATTGTATGAAATAAAAACAACAGTTTTATTTTGAAATATTGGAAACGGAGATAACATTCTCCGTTATTCTATGTTATCTCCGTTTTCAATATTTCGAAATAAAACTGGCAGTTTTACACACTTCATTTAGAAAAGCCATTCAAACATCTCAAGCCCTACTCTCACTTGGCACGGAGCGAGTGGTCAGAGTAAAATGCAGATCGGCGTCACATTAAATGCAGTTCGATGTCAACCAAAACGCCGAGCAGCGTTTTGTGTGACACCAAGTCAGCGGCGCGGACGTCCGCGCATTAGAAAATAGGCGCTTCACACTTGGATTCCGCTTTGGGTACGCTTTGAGTACACTTTGGGTCTGCTTTGGGTCCGCGAGAGTCCGCTCCGTGTACGGTCCGCTCGACTATGGGAGCACCTTTATGTTATGTTCTTCTCTGTTCTGCTCTGTCATGTTCTACTTAAAACTTGTATTGTCACTTCTTTATAACTTGTACATAGAGTGAAATGATTACCTCACAGCAGCAATTGTACTTAGTTAGAATATAATAACAATAAAGCATAAAATAAAAGGCACCAAATAAAATAGGATGAAGCTAAAAATAAGGCAGTAGAGGAGGCAAAAAAACAAGGTAGCAGCACAAGAGTGACCTTAAATGTAGAATAAATTAAGAATATGACACAGTGTAGAATATACAAAATATACAAACATATAGAGCAGGAGCAGGGGTCTCAAACTCAATTTACCTGGGGGCCGCTGGAGGTAGAGTCTGGGTGAGGCTGGGCCGCATCAAATATTCCACAAAAAAAAGGTTTCAAGTTTTCAGAACATGAACAGTTCTTCAGAACATAGGCTTCTCAATGGTGTCAGTGGACTCATCCACATGCAGCTATGGAAATGCACTCTGCATTTTTTTTTATTCTATCACAAAGCTGTTTAATCAAATCACCAGCCAGTATTTCAGCTATTCTGGTTGCTGTGCGATCTGAGGGGGATTTGCTTTTGTTTGCCTTCAAACATGGTCTCCATCACTTCAGTCATACATTATTTTATTATGTATGCATCAGAGAGAGAGAAGGGCTTCTTGTGTTTAGCCAACACCCATGCCACTGAGTGAGGACTTCGTTGCTTTTTCTTGTTGTGACATAGATTTAACAATAATTCTGCTTGCAGCTTGATATGATGATTTCATTCCATTTATTTTTGTGGTTCTTAGCACTGAATTTTGAGGAAAGGTTGCATCAAAATAACTTTTGTTTCGTAGTGGCGTTTCAAATTGCCACTCTTCACAAGAGCTACCGTTTCTTGGCATATTAGTCACATTGGTTTGGTGCTGGGACTCAGGATGAACGCATATTTTTCAGTCCATTCACCTTTGAATTGCAGTCGACTTTTCTTTTACTGGCCATCTTTCAACATGCCATATTTTTCTGCTGGCTGCCTGCTGGCGAAACTAGGCTACTAGCTACATTTATCTCACGGAGATAAAACTGGGAATGAGGCTACTGTAGATGCGCTGTCAACTCTCTGTTCTGACTCGGACTGAAAGAGACGACACGCATTCCGTGAAGACCCGCCTTACTCTGCATCTGATTCGCAGACTGTGGGTGGGGGGGGAAGCGCTGACGGGACGCTGAATGTCATTGGACCAGAGCAGAGTACACAGACACAGACAGTGGCAGTGCAGCCGGACATGCAGAGCACTGCTTGCTAGGCTGGTGAAGCTATGCCTCCTAAAGTGTGAAAACGGAAGTACAGGAAGTACCGGCTACAGGCTTTCCGGTTTCGACAAAACAATTATAGAAACGTGTGAAGTGCACAATATTTCCTCGTTTAACACTTTGAGTGCCAGCCACGAGAAACCTTGTTATTTCATGCCATGCGTTGAGTGCCAATGACGAGAAATCTCGTTATTTAATCGTTATTGCTTTTATTAGCGATATCCATAAATGTTTCATCAATCTAGCCTCACTTTACCATTGGGACTGTCTATGAGCTCGAACAGGGAAAATACCGCTCCCTATCGTCTCCCGGATGGTAATGCACCCATTGGATTGGACTCAATGAAAATGTATGAAAAAAAAAATCCGGATTCCACATTTTACTTTAACAGGCATGTAACCCAAGCCGATCGGATTCATTGTGGACCCTCAGAACAGCGTGGAATGTGTGTTTTGAGTACCTAACGTTGGATCAATAAACGCGATCGATATTTGGAATGGCGATCAGGAATTGGAATAATCTTTTTGCAGAACATCTGATGTAAGGTAAGGAATCTATGTTACCGTCTTGGGGTAATCGGATGTATTTTTCACATATATCTCAACGTGTCTGTGTGTGTGTGCGTGTATGACGTTAGCGCTGACCAGGAAATAGATAATCGATCTTTCAGCCGCTTCTCTAGCGTGCATAAGTACCAGTATACTATCGATAATCTAGCGTTTATTTGAAAACGATTCATAAATAGGCCGAAAAATTACAGCGTGTTTTGTGTATTCCACTAAAGAGCTATTACAGGGCTGTACGTTAACTTTTTTTGCACATAGCACTGGTGCTACAGAGGTTGATAGTTTTGTAGCACAGGCCAAAATCTTGTAGCACAAGTATAAAACGTGTTATAATATAATATACAAATATTATTTGTAACAGTCACAAATGTGCCTATTGTATTTGTTATTTAGTTGCAGTGCCATGTTTGGCTGTCATTTTCATGCTGACAAGTTGACGTCACACAGCCAGACACGTTACGTGTAAGGAATTATGGGATTTGGTGTTGGGTGTATGGACTCTACTAGGGGTGGGAATCACCAGTTTCATCACGATACGATATAGATTCTTTGGACAACGATACGATATTTGCCGATATCTGCCACGATACGATACAATGCAGGTGCCTGCAATCGATATGAGATGATATCATAAGCCCATTTAACACAATCAGTAACATTTAGATCAACTCAAAAAAAGTTACGAAAATATCATTTGAAAAAATATATTTGAGCTCTTCCAGACATTTAAATGAAAAACTATTTATTGTTTTTAATACAAATAGACCTCCTGTTCACTATAAAGTGCCACGTTTTGATATATTGAGCTTTAAACTTTAAGTAAATTTTTTTTGGAACACGCAACCTAAACCCCCTTCTTCTCCCAAACCGTTCCTGCAATTGTTTTATGTTGCATGATGATCATGAATACATTTATTATGTATTGTATTTTTTATGTTTAAATATCAACATTATCTGATTCTGTCCACCCTCAGTACATTTAGTATCAATATAATATACTTGTCTGACTTCATCTGATCTTTTCAAACGCGCACACACACAGAAGGGAGAATGCCCCCCCTCCTTCCCAGTCCCCTCTGCTGTCTCTCTCTATCGCTCTGAACAGGGTTTTAGCTTGTTGTTAGCTTATGCTAACGTAACGTTAATTCCGTTCTTAAACACTATGTGGTCATAAAGGAATGGCGAGGATTGCAAAGCATGTTATATGCATTTGACCCGTTGCAGAATAAAACAGCAGGGATTTGTTTTGGGTTGCGAAATATCCACGCTATCTTTGCTCTGTTTCAATGTCCGCGTTCCAGACGCTACTGCTGCTACTGAGACGAGTACTGTTGTGTGCTGTGGAGCCGAGCGGATATGAGTCACGACACACAGGATTTTCAAAATAAGAGTATCGAAATGAACTGAGCGTTGCTAGCTGCCGGAGCCATAGATATTATGGCTGGAGCTGCGCTTGGGCAGAAATTAGACCCGCCACAGGATTTTCAAAACAAGAGTATCGATATGAACCGAATGCCTATCGCACCAGTGCTACTGAAGTAAATCCATTCATCGCACAGACGGATGTTGCTGTAGCACGTGCAACATATATCTCGCACTGTACAGCCCTGGCTATTATCATAGAATCTTTTTTTTTTCTGGAAATTTTCAAAAACTTCAGTTTTTCGTGGGCCGCTGATTGGCTCAGTGGGCAAGGCACTCGCCTCTAACGCAGGAGACGCTGGGTTCGAGCCCAGCTCTCGCCGTTGCTACCGGCTGGCCGTTCGTTCATACTAACACAATTGGCAAGTGTTAGAGGGTGGGAAAGCCGGTGGGTGGGGATTTGACGTTGTGGACAGCGACTCCTACAGGTCGGTTTGGTGACGCCGGTGCGACGGAAGCAGGAAGTGACGGGGGCAGCGTGAGCCTCCCACGCATTACTCCTCGCCACTGAGAGTTCGAGCTGCTGCGGTGAAAAGATGCGACAGGCTGCCTCCTCGTGTACCGGAGGGGACACGTGATGCAAGGCTTCTGTCCTCACTACAACCGACCTGTGGGAGGCATAGTCTAGCAACGTTCAAGACAGGGGAGGGAAGAATTGGATATACGAAATTGGGATGGGAGAAAAATAGAAAATGGGGAGAGAAAGTGGATCAAAAAAAAATTACTTCAGTTTTTCAAAGCGGTATAAAACAGAAATTTACAGATGAATCCGTTTCGTACATGTTGACTGCAAGCAAGTCATTGATAAGCGACGGACGTATTAGACACATAGCCATAATATAGAATATAGAAATAGCTCAGCGAAAATCATGAAATATCGGAAAATCAGTCCAAAAAGGCTGGCATTCAAGCGCTAAATCTGGCGCCCCCTGCTGGCACTCAATGTGTTAAGCCACTGCAACGGCTGTGCCTGAAGAATTTACTACATGACCAGGACGTTCTAGCTTGTTTGTCAACAGGATTCGGGAAAAGTTTGGTCCGTTCTGAGGCAGCTTCCAGGGGAAGTATACACCGGAAATTCTACCCCATACACACTTTCGGCCGTAGTGCTTTACCAGTCTTTATCTCACGGAGGAGATAAAACTGGGAACGAGGTTAACTGCTTGCAGAGGAGATAGCGAGGATGCATTTGTTTTCCACTTTACTTGGTATCATTCTGGAATCACGTTTCAACCAAGTCACTAACGTAACGTTGCTGTCATGAGCCTGCGCTATAGCCTACAAGTTATAAAATAAATAAAACTTCCAACTCGCGCAACGACTCTGCAAAAAGTTGTAACGTAAGAACATTTGAATATATATGTAATTCTTTATTTAATGTAACACTAATAGTGTATTATGTCTTTCTCTCCACCAGGAACAAAGTGTTGAATATTTCGAACGGTCTGGATGAGCCAGGGAAGATGAACTGGGAGTTGATGTTGTGTCTGGTGGCTGTCTGGATCATGGTTTACTTCTGTGTGTGGAAAGGAGTCAAGTCCACAGGCAAGGTAAATATCACACACACATACACTCACACACACTCTCACACACACACACACACACACACACACACACACACACACACACACACACACACACACACACACACACACACACACACACACACACACACACACACACACCACACACACACGGTCACAGGCATGCAGACATGACATAGGCCTACAAACACACAAGCATGGACACACATGCAAATACATAGCTATGTGGCAAAGCATGCACACAGAGAGAGAGAGAGAGAGAGAGAGAGAGAGAGAGAGATAGATAGATAGATAGATAGATAGATAGAGAGAGAATTGTTAGAAGGATAATTAGCAGTTTTGTGCTTATAGATGCATTATGTATTCAGTTTGTGAAAATTCACACAAGCTAGCATCTTTACCACGAAGTTCAGCCACAGGAAATAAAGAGACAAAGGCAGGAGTGGGCAGGGCTTGAATATGATGAATAGATGTTGGTGCGTCAGACCTCATGCGTATATAGAAATAGAGTATGCAGAAGAGACTGACCATAGCCCACACACCACCCCGCCCTCCCACAGTGAAATGTACAGACATACAGTGAAATATAGCACGCTAGGTACTGTAACTCTACAGGCTCCGGTGCCATGTGACAGGGTCACGTATAGCTAGCTAATGACATCTAGCTCAGGCTAAGTTCACGGTCAGCTGTTTGTATAACCTAAAGGTCATACAGTTCACTCAGGAGGACACTATTTTATGATATGGGGACATTTAAACTAGGGCTGGGCGATATGGCCAAAAATGATATCGCGATAACGATATCGATAACAAACAAAAAAATCGCTACTTTTAAAAAAATATATATATATAAAAAATAAAAATAAAGTTTTATTTTTATTTTTTTAAACAACATAAGTATGTTTATTTTGCAGCAATTCTTTGTCGTTGCCGCCATCTTTAGTGTTACATCCCCTCACACCCCAGTTCTCAGGCTGCAGCTGGTTTAAAAGCTAAAGTAAACCGGCTTCTCTGCTGGCTGTGGCTCCAGGGGAGTTGAACAGTTCTGGCTCTGCAAGTTTCTTTTCTATCTTTTGGCGCTTTTTTGGTGGACAAACCACCGCACATGTGCACCGTGACTCATGACTGGAGACTAGCTCTGCTAGCACACATAGCCTACTGTGTACAGACGGTTTCAAACTGTATTTTAAATTAGAAAGCAAACAAAATAAAAGAGAAAAATAAATCTCAATTTGGTCAGTATTGTCATTTGGACAAGCAAAGCCATTACTTTAAGTTGCAGGCAAGAAAGACAAGTCTGTCCACTGTCTCTGGTTTTAAAACTGCCCTGTTGCAGGTCACAAGAAAAATTAATTTTTTATTTTTTATATCGATTATTAAAATATATCGCAATAATTATCGTTATCGTTATATCGCCCAGCCCTAATTTAAACCATGCAATACACTATGTTAGGAGGACACTAGCTTAGGACATGGAGACATTTAGACCACTCAGGACACTAGCTTAAGACATGGAGACATTTAGACCACTCAGGACACTAGCTTAGGACATGGAGATATTTAGACCACTCAGGACACTAGTTTAGGACATGGAGACATTTAGACCACTCAGGACACTAGCTTAGGACATGGAGACATTTAGACCACTCAGGACACTAGTTTAGGACATGGAGACATTTAGACCACTCAAAAATTAAATATTACAGATATTTCCCAGGGGGAAAGCAGTTGGTGGATGATGATGCATGGTGGCTCACTGGTATGTCATAAGTCTAAAGGTCAGAGTTCATACAGGTCAACCCCTGAGGTCATGGACACAGGACATTGGGTCAATTGATGTTTAATCTGGATTAGATTATTATTATGATTTCATTTGAATCCTATTACTTTTTACCCTGTGATGATATTACAGGATGATAGATGTACCGTATTCCCTTTCATCTAAATCCTGCCATATATCACATGACAAATCATAATACATGACACATCAAGACAGAATAAACATCACAATACATCACAGATCAAGACAGAATAAACATCACAATACATGACACATCAATACAGAAGAAA
>NC_140181.1:34893433-34905933 GCF_963971535.1 Notolepis coatsorum | reverse complement strand
AGCTCAGATATACACCCTCGGCCACTAAACCTTAACCTTTAACCTTTTGACCTTTGTCCTCTGACACAAGGGGTGCTGATGTGTGCTCCAAAATGATGGCCTTTTTTAGGAATTAATACTTGAGTGTGCTTTTTAGTATAAACATAAGGAATACAGATATACAGATATACAGATATACAGATAGATAGATAGATAGATAGATAGATAGATAGATAGATAGATAGATAGATAGATAGATAGATAGATAGATAGATAGATAGATAGATAGATAGATAGATAGATAGATAGATAGATAGATAGATAGATAGATAGATAGATAGATAGATAGATAGATAGATAGATAGATAGATAGATAGATAGATAGATAGATAGATAGATAGAGGATCCCTCCTCTGTTACATGACCTTGCTGACCTCTGACCTGTGACCTCTAGGTGTGGATAGATGCAGGGACTCAGATCTTCTTCTCGTACGCCATTGGCCTGGGAGCTCTGACCGCTCTGGGAAGTTATAACAGATTCAATAACGACTGCTACAAGTAAGAATGATTAACACACACACACACACACACACACACACACACACACGCACACACACAAATATACAATGGTTTCAACAACATCTCTCTCTGTGTATCTTTCTTTCTTTCTTTCTTTCTTTCTTTCTTTCTTTCTTTCTTTCTTTCTTTCTTTCTTTCTTTCTTTCTTTCTTTCTTTCTTTCTTTCTTTCTTTCTTTCTTTCTTTCTTTCTCTGTCTCTCTCTCTGTCTCTCGCTTTCTCTCTGTCTCTCTCACTCTCTCTCTTTCTCTCTCTAGGGATGCCTTCATGTTGGCTCTTATTAACAGTGGCACCAGTTTCTTTGCTGGTTTTGTGGTTTTCTCTATCTTGGGGTTCATGGCTGCTGAGCAGGGAGTCGACATCAGCCAGGTCGCCGAATCAGGTACACACGCGCACGCACGCACGCATGCTCATACGCACGCACGCACATACATACATACATACATACATACATACATACATACATACATACATACATACATACATACATACATACATACATACATACATACATACATACATACATACATACATACATACATACATACATACATACATATATATATATTAGGGCTGTCAGTTTATCGCGTTAATTAGATGAATGAATTACACAGCAAATTATCGCGTTATGAAAATTAACTCAATTAATTACAATTTTTTTTTTTTTTTTATCTCATTCATTCCATAAGAATGTAGAATACACATTTACAGACGTTTTTTTTTTTTTATATGGTCCATTTGCATGTTCTTGGTATCTGATTCTAGGGACATCTATGAATCTCAGGGAATGTATTCCCAGTGTCAGAAATACTGTGGGCTAGATCCACAAAGAATGGATTGCACGGTGCAAGGTGCACCCTTACTTACAATTCATTATGAATTGAAAATGGGGGACCCTGATGTAAACAAGACGAAAGTCTTTCTCTGGTCTGCATCCCCTTAACAATTGTGTGTATTGAGCCGTACTGTATTGTACCCATTCTGCAATCTGTTAATAACATTTTCATTCAATCAATCAATCTGCGCGGTGATTGATTGAATGAAAATTTTATTTTTAGTCAATTGTAATGAACCAACTGAGAATATCAATACATTTCTTTTTATCTTTGACTGTGAATAACACCATGCTCAAATTGACCAGACCTGAAAAATCTAAGCAAATTAATAGATGGAAGATGATTAAACAGAAGGTTTTGTAGATACAGTACTGAATTCTGCCATCCGGACACATGCAATTTGAAATATGATTATAGAATATAGAATATCAGGCATAAAATGGTTATGCGATTAAAATGCGATTAATTAGATTAATTAATTACAAATCCTGTAATTAATTAGATAAAAGATTTTAATCGCCTGACAGCACTAATATATATACATACATACATACATACATACATACATACATACATACATACATACATACATACATACATACATACATACATACATATATATATATATATATATATATATATATATATATATATACATACATATATATACATACATACATTTACATTTAGTCATTTAGCTGACGCTTTTATCCAAAGCAACTTACAAATTGTGTACCAGTCACACCTCTAAGGGTAAGTGGTATTGTTCCTCTAGCAGTGCCAAACTTGAGTGCTACACTCTGAGTGCATAGTAGTATAGACATATTAGCATAGTAGGCAGTAGTATATGTATAGTAGCATAGTACATAGTAGATAGTAGTATAGACATATTAGCATTGTAGGTACTGGTAGTAGTATGAGTATAAGACAGTAAAAAAGTTAGTTTTTAGTCAATGGTGGAATATTGGGTGGGTTTCACCTGTTCTGACTGTGGTGGGATCTTCGTTAGCTAGCAGTGCAATAGTCGAGGCGAGAACCAGTATAACTTTTCTGTGTGCCTACTAGGCAGTTATGAAGTCTGCTTTCTTGACGGCAGATTGGCAGTTCCATAAGACCCTGCATATGGTGATAGGTATATTTGTGGCCATGGATGGGTAGCAGAGGTTGGCAGGTTGGCAGGTTGCTGGCCTGGCGTGGATGGCCTGAAGAGGACCTGAATGATGATATTGAAGTAGGGATATGTAGAAAGCACATGGTGAGGGATAGGGGTAGCTGTAAGTAGTAGGATGAAAGGTAAGGTTTTCAGAAGATGAAAAGGGGAGGAAGAACAAGTACAACAAAAAGAGTAAGTAATTGAATAAGTAATGATCTACTTAGCTGTCGGTAGAGTGATTTCTTAGGTCAGGTCGTCCTTCCTCTGAACTTCTTTGTCTTCGTTTGACGCCACTAATGCAGCATCACTTATATCTATCTCTAATTACTAATGTTAGTGTGAACCTGTGGTTAACTGCTGGAATTTGGGGAAGGGGCTGAAAGACAGCATCGAGACCACAGTCAAATACTAGTATACTGCTCAATGTAGTAGCAGTACATTTTCAAATACTGTAAACAAAACAATAATGTAATTTCACTCAAGCTTTAGCGGTAGGATGTGACCTCTGTGGCCAGTTAATACACAGTTAATAGACAGTGAATACACACAGACACACACGTACACACACACACACACACACACACACACACACACACACACACACACACACACACACACACACACACACACACACACACACACACACACACACACACCTATACACACACACACACATACACTCTCTCTCTCTCTCTCTCTCTCTCTCTCTCTCTCTCTCTCTCTCTCTCTCTCTCTCTCTCTCTCCCTCTAAGGTCACACAAAGTCACATGCACATGCAATGCACCACAAACAGCAGCATGGAACAATGTTGTGTTTTTCTACAGGAAATGAAAGAGGAAATGTCTTCTTCTAATGTTTCTATGTTAAGACGTTGTTGTTGCAGCTCCTCTGTGTCTTTGACCACGCTATCAGATTGTGTCAGAATGCTACAGTCTGCTGCTTTGTAAATGTTCAGTGTACAATACTGTCAACTATTGATGAAATGTACATGTATGTTTATGAACTATGTATGTTTCTACCAATACCCTGAATGTGTTACTTGACTTTACCCCCCCCCCCCCCTTCAGTAGGAGAGAAGACCTTGACTTATGTTACAGAGAGAGAGAGAGAGAGAGAGAGAGAGAGAGAGAGAGAGAGAGAGAGAGCGAGAGAGAGAGAGCGAGAGAGAGAGATATGAATATGGGTGTGAGTTTTGAGAGAGGAGAGAGAGAGAGAGAGGCGAGAGAGTTTGTGTGTACTGTATGTGTTTGAGAGAGAGAGAGAGAGAGAGAGAGAGAGAGAGAGAGAGAGAGTGTGTGTGTGTGTGTGTTTGAGAGGGGGGAGGGCTTCACGTGTGTGGTTACATGTGCACGTTTAAGTGTGTGTATGTGTGCTGTATGTTCATCGCAAGTGAGTGTGCAAGGTATATACTGTATATGTGTGTGCATGCCTGCTTGTGTGAATGAATTGTGTGTGTGTGTATGTATGTGTGCCTAGTCGAGAGAGAGAGTGAGAGAGAGAGAGAGAGAGAGAGAGAGAGAGTGTGTACTAACCTGTGTCTGTAGCTGCATGCCTGCAGTTGTTAACCTGACTAACCAACTGTATGTCTATTAATAGCTCCAAACTCCCCACACACACACACACACACACACACACACACACACACACACACACACACACACACACACACACACACACACACACACACACACACACACACACACACACACACACACACACACACACACACACACACACACACACACACACAGACACACACACGCACACACACACATACAAAAACACACACAGCCGGCCAGCAAGCTAGCTATATTTAGCTGCTCTAGAGGAGGTAGCATGTGTTTTCTGCACGCCTCTCTTTCTCTCTGCATGCCTCTCTTCTCCACTGCTCCTATGCTCATAAATATCTGACAGATAATAGCAGAACTGGTACGTGTACAGCAACACGTTCATCTCTCGGGCTCGGAAGTACTGACCGGATCCTGTGGTTAACGGAAGGATTAACGGTCTCAACTGTCATCCTGGTTTCTTAGCTGACAAAGTAGATTCAGAATAGAACAGATGTCTTGGGGGCGGTTAGGTGGCGTAGCGGAGATTGCGTTCGTCACCAACCCCGGAGCTGTGAGCTGGATTCGCTGTTCGAATTCGCTGTTCGAATCCAGCTCACAGCTCCGGGGTTGGTGACGAACGCAATCTCCGCTACGCCACCTAACCGCCCCCAAGACATCTGTTCTATTCTGAATCTACTTTGTCAGCTAAGAAACCAGGATGACAACCCTCGCTGGTGACAACCCCGGAGCTGTGAGCTGGATTCGAACAGGCGAATCCAGCTCACAGCTCCGGGGTTGTCACCAGCTTGGCTGGCCGTTCACACTAATACAATTGGCTGTATTAGAGGGTGGGAGAAGCTGGCGGGGTGGGTCCGGGTCGTTGTAAACAGCGACTCCTACAGTTCGGTCGGGGCGCCTGCTAAGCGCGGATAGGACCTGAGTGGGATAGTGTGATCCTTCCACACGCTACGCCCTCTCAGGGAGGATCCGCGCTGCCAGGTGAAAAGAAGCGGTTGATTGGCTGGACGTGTGTCGGAGGAAGCACGTGATAGCCTCCACTCTCCCAGATGATCTGACTGTGGGGGGTAAGTGCGCAGCGACCAGGAAGGGGACTGGGAATTGGCATACGACTAACATTGGGATGGGAGAAAATCGGAGGAAAATGGAGGAAAAAAAAAATAAATAAAAATGTCTTGGATACAGGCTGCCCTAAAAAGACTGATGTTTACTGTACGTGTCATGGGAACTTCAAGCCCTGCATGTAATCATAGGAACATATAATGAGGTGAAATGGTGTGATGATAGTGAAGTTATGATTCTGTATTCACCAGGTTATTAACTGGACTCACTCAGTGTGATTAACATGAGATGTTATATATAGTGTTTGTTATACTATATATAGTGTTATAAGTTATAACTCAACAAGTAAATATATCACAATACTGTCTAGTACCATATAGAATAGACGATATGGTAGGCCATAGAAAAGAGGCCATAGAAAATAAGTCATGCAGGATTTGAATTGAGTTTCTATTACAATGTGGAGTGAAAGAGTAGGCACTTGTAGTGTACAAGTGTACTGAATTATACTGAATTATACTGAATATACACCTGAATTATACTGTAGATAGATACACCTGAATTATACTGAATTATACTGTAGATACATCTGAATTATACTCAATTATTACATGGCGTTTTAACATTCGCCAAAATGCTTGATTGTGATTGGTCAATAGCGCTCCGTTATCCCTAGCAGCGGTAAATTATTTCTTGATAATTGACCGCTGCTATGGGTAACGCGCAATAATGACCGCTGTTAGGGGCAACAGAGCACTATTGACCAATCACAATCAAGCATTTTGATCGCAGTCACGAAAGCTATAACCTCGTTCCCAGCTTTATCTCGCACAGCTGCACTACATCAGGTGCAATCACGTCCACACCTGCCGGCGATGACAGAGGAGCAACAGAACAACTGCGTCTGCATTTGATCTCGTCTTGTCGATGGTGTATATTGTTAGTAAGTTAGCCATGTAATAAGCGGGATAATGTATAGCTATACTCGGTCATTGTCGTAAAATAATTTACCTTCACTGAGTTTAGAACACCTCGGCTGCGCCTCGGACGCAGTGTCGGTCAATTATTTTGCGACAATGACCTCGTAGCTATACATTATCCCTTACTTATACTGTAGATACACCTGCATTATACTGTAGATACACCTGAATTATACTGAATTATACTGTAGATACACCTGAATTATACTGAATATACACCTGAATTATACTGTAGATACACCTGCATTATACTAAATTATACTGTAGATACACCTGCATTATACTAAATTATACTGTAGATACACTAAATTATACAGAATTATACTGTAGATACACTAAATTATACTGAATTATACTTTAGATATACTGTAGATACACTAAATTATACTGAATTATACTGTAGATACACTAAATTATAGTGAATTATACTGTAGATACACTAAATTATACTGAATTATACTGTAGATACACTAAATTATACTGAATTATACTGTAGATACACTAAATTATACTGTAGATACACCAAATTATACTGAATATACACCTGAATTATACAAAATTATACTGTAGATACACCTGAATTATAATAATAATAATAATAATAATAATAATAATAATAATAATAAAAATAATAATAATAATAATAATAATAATAATAATAATAATAATATAATAATAATAATAATAATAATAATAATAATAATAATAATAATAATAATAATTCATTGTATTTATAAAGCACTTCTCAGAAATGCCGCTGACATTAGGTGGGAAACAGAGAAAACAAAGAAACAAAAGGAACATAAGACCACGGGAAAACAGGGAAAACAGGGAAAACAGCATGATACACAGAAACATAAAGCCACAGTAACAAAGATCAAAATTATACTGAGTATACACCTGGATTATACTGTAGATACACCTGTATTATACTGTAGATACACCTGAATTATACTGTAGATACACCTGAATTATACTGTAGATACCTGAATTATACTGTAGATACACCTGAATTATACTGTAGATACACCTGAATTATACTGTATACACCTGGATTATACTGTAGATACACCTGGATTATACTGTAGATACACCTGAATTATACTGTAGATACACCTGAATTATACTGAGTATACACCTGGATTATACTGTATACACCTGGATTATACTGTAGATACACCTGGATTATACTGTAGATACACCTGGATTATACTGTAGATACACCTGAATTATACTGTATACACCTGTATTATACTGTAGATACACCTGGATTATACTGTAGATACACCTGAATTATACTGTATACACCTGTATTATACTGTAGATACACCTGGATTATACTGTAGATACACCTGAATTATACTGCAGATACACCTGGATTATACTGTAGATACACCTGAATTATACTGTAGATACACCTGGATTATACTGCAGATACACCTGAATTATACTGTAGATACACCTGGATTATACTGTAGATACACCTGAATTATACTGTAGATACACCTGAATTATACTGTAGATACACCTGGATTATACTGTATACACCTGGATTATACTGTATACACCTGAATTATACTGTAGATACACCTGGATTATACTGTAGATACACCTGGATTATACTGTAGATACACCTGGATTATACTGCAGATACACCTGAATTATACTGTAGATACACCTGGATTATACTGTAGATACACCTGAATTATACTGTATACACCTGGATTATACTGTAGATACACCTGGATTATACTGTATACACCTGGATTATACTGTAGATACACCTGGATTATACTGTAGATACACCTGAATTATACTGTATACACCTGGATTATACTGTAGATACACCTGGATTATACTGTAGATACACCTGAATTATACTGCGGATACACCTGGATTATACTGTAGAGACACCTGAATTATACTGTAGATACACCTGGATTATACTGCAGATACACCTGGATTATACTGTAATTACACCTGAATTATACTGTAGATACACCTGGATTATACTGTAGATACACCTGGATTATACTGCAGATACACCTGAATTATACTGTAGATACACCTGAATTATACTGCAGATACACCTGGATTATACTGTATACACCTGGATTATCCTGTAGATACACCTGGATTATACTGTATACACCTGGATTATCCTGTAGATACACCTGGATTATACTGTATACACCTGGATTATACTGTAGATACACCTGGATTATCCTGTAGATACACCTGGATTATACTGTAGATACACCTGGATTATCCTGTAGATACACCTGGATTATACTCTAGATACACCTGAAGTTTTTTTAATTACTTTATAGTTACATTAATGTATAGGTCCCCGATAGAGGTGAACAATTACTCTAATCTTATCCTAAATCTTATCAAAATCACAACATGGCCAATATCCATCACAGGAGGCACAATATTTGTTGGCAAATGGCAAATGTGTGAAATAGCATTCTAAATTAAGTATTGTGGTGCTGCAGAGATGTCCTGGCCTACAAATAGTCCTCTACAGACTTAAATAGAGATAGTGTCAACATAGAGATAACATCAACATAGAGATAACATATAGATAACATCAACATAGAGATAACATCAACATAGAGATAACATCAACATAGTGTCAACATAGAGATAACATCAACATAGAGATAACATCAACATAGTGTCAACATAGAGATAACATCAACATAGAGATAACATCAACATAGTGTCAACATAGAGATAACATCAACATATAGATAACATCAACATAGAGATAACATCAACATAGAGATAACATAGATAACATCAACATAGAGATAACATCAACATAGAGATAACATCAACATAGAGATAACATATAGATAACATCAACATAGAGATAACATCAACATAGAGATAACATCAACATAGAGATAACATATAGATAACATCAACATAGAGATAACATCAACATAGTGTCAACATAGAGATAACATCAAAATAGAGATAACATCAACATAGTGTCAACATAGAGATAACATCAACATAGAGATAACATCAACATAGTGTCAACATAAAGATAACATCAACATAGAGATAACATAGAGATAACATCAACATAGAGATAACATCAACATAGTGTCAACATAGAGATAACATCAACATAGAGATAACATCAACATAGAGATAACATATAGATAACATCAACATAGAGATAACATCAACATAGAGATAACATCAACATAGAGATAACATCAACATAGTGTCAACATAGAGATAACATCAACATAGAGATAACATCAACATAGAGATAACATCAACATAGAGATAACATCAACATAGAGATAACATCAACATAGAGATAACATATAGATAACATCAACATAGAGATAACATCAACATAGAGATAACATCAACATAGAGATAACATATAGATAACATCAACATAGAGATAACATCAACATAGAGATAACATCAACATAGTGTCAACATAGAGATAACATCAACATAGAGATAACATCAACATAGAGATAACATCAACATAGAGATAACATCAACATAGAGATAACATCAACATAGAGATAACATCAACATAGAGATAACAATAGTGTCAACATATAGATAACATCAACATAGAGATAACATCAACATAGAGATAACATCAACATAGAGATAACATCAACATAGAGATAACAATAGTGTCAACATAGAGATAACATCAACATAGAGATAACATCGACATAGAGATAACATCAACATAGAGATAACATCAACATAACATCAACATAGAGATAACATCAACATAGAGATAACATATAGATAACATCAACATAGAGATAACATCAACATAGAGATAACATCAACATATAGATAACATCAACATAGAGATAACATCAACATAGTGTCAACATAGAGATAACATCAACATATAGATAACATCAACATAGAGATAACATCAACATAGAGATAACATCAACATAGAGATAACATCAACATAGAGATAACATCAACATATAGATAACATCAACATAGAGATAACATCAACATAGTGTCAACATAGAGATAACATCAACATATAGATAACATCAACATAGAGATAACATCAACATAGTGTCAACATAGAGATAACATCAACATATAGATAACATCAACATAGAGATAACATCAACATAGAGATAACATCAACATAGAGATAACATCAACATAGTGTCAACATAGAGATAACATCAACATATAGATAACATCAACATAGAGATAACATCAACATATAGATAACATCAACATAGAGATAACATCAACATAGTGTCAACATAGAGATAACATCAACATATAGATAACATCAACATAGAGATAACATCAACATATAGATAACATCAACATAGAGATAACATCAACATAGAGATAACATCAACATAGAGATAACATCAACATAGAGATAACATCAACATAGAGATAACATATAGATAACATCAACATATAGATAACATCAACATAGTGTTCAACATAGAGATACATCAACATAGAGATACATCACATAGAGATAACATATAGATAACATCAACATAGTGTCAACATAGAGATAACATCAACATAGAGATAACATACATAGAGATAACATCAACATAGAGATAACATATAGATACATCAACATAGAGATAACATCAACATAGAGATAACATATAGATAACATCAACATAGAGATAACATCAACATAGAGATAACTCAACATAGAGATAACATATAGATAACATCAACATAGAGATAACATCAACATAGAGATAACATCACATAGAGATAACATCAACATACATCAACATAGAGATAACATCAACATAGAGATAACATATAGATAACATCAACATAGAGATAACATCAACATAGAGATAACATCAACATATAGATAACATCACATAGAGATAACATCACATAGTGTCAACATAGAGATAACATCAACATAGAGATAACATCAACATAGAGATAACATCAACATAGAGATAACATCAACATAGAGATAACATCAACATAGTGTCAACATAGAGATAACATCAACATATAGATAACATCAACATAGAGATAACATCAACATAGAGATAACATCAACATAGAGATAACATCAACATAGAGATACATCAACATAGTGTCAACATAGAGATAACATCAACATAAGAGATACATCAACATAGAGATAACATATAGATAACATCAACATATAGATAACATCAACATAGAGATAACATCAACATAGTGTCAACATAGAGATAACATCAACATAGAGATAACATCAACATAGAGATAACATATAGATAACATCAACATAGTGTCAACATAGAGATAACATCAACATAGAGATAACATCAACTAGTGTCAACATAGAGATAACATCAACATAGTGTCAACATAGAGATAACATCAACATAGAGATAACATATAGATAACATCAACATAGTGTCAACATAGAGATAACATCAACATAGTGTCAACAAGAGATAACATCAACATAGAGATAACATCAACATAGAGACTAGACATCAACATAGAGATAGTATCTTAAAGGTAGAATCTGTAATGCTGTGAAACAGCTACCTCTAAGCTAAGAGCCTCCTTGGTATTGCACTTTGTTTACATGTTTTTGTTTTGGTCTGATGAGACAAAGGAGGAGGGGTTGCTACTGTTGGACACACCTCAGGCTCTACCAGAGAGGTCTGGATAAATTCACTGTGTAATAAGTTACCAAAGTGCAATACAGATGGGGGTATTTTGTTTAGAGGTCGCTGTTTGATGGCATTACAGAATCTATATTTAGGAAAACATCTTTATTTGGTACAAGCCCCCTGCAGAAATCACACCATGATTACTTTAATGTTTTTCACCAAAATAAAAATTATGTGTAATTCCTGTTCATTATTGTGAATCATCAGTCAAATAATCACAATTTGATTATATTTCTTTTCCAAATTGTTCAGCCCTGAACTAACTATTTTACCAATACTGACTGTTGGGTCTATGATGTTCACCTTGGTTGAAACAAGGGTTAAACATCATTTAGAGGACAGACATTAGAAGACACTTTGTCCTTGTTTATGTGTGTTTTGTGTTTGTGTTCAAGATATTATTACTAAGATGACCATTGTTTTGGCTGCAGACCTGGACCACAGCTCAGGGAAAGTAAGAGGAGGGTAAACTATGACTGCCAGTCGATGATCACAGTGAGGACAATAATCACCAATATATATTAACTATACTGTATATCAAATATATACTGTGTATTTCTTATTTAGTTTCCTCAGCAGACTATGTTTATGTAAATTCCAATTGATACTTACATTTCAATCAAAGATTTATATTAGCTTTAAAAGGAGGGTAAAC
>NC_140181.1:34890306-34893233 GCF_963971535.1 Notolepis coatsorum | reverse complement strand
TCTCTCGCTGTCTCTCTCTTTCTGTCTTTGTCACTCTCACTCTCACTATCTTTCTCTGTCTCTGTCTCTATATCTCAGTATCTATGGCTCTACAGCCCAAATCTATGTTCTTGTCAGATCCAGATTGTATCCAGATTGATTTTAGAAGGTCTGGACAGCAAACAAACCACATGAAATGCAAATCCAGTTCAAAACACATTTGGAGGTGTTTTGAAATGCGATTCCAATCAGCTAACGTTAGCTGATAGTTAGCTAAGCTGACCCAATCAATTTGTCTAACTGCAAAAAGATAATGTTAACATAACAATAACATAACAATAACTCTGCAAAGCTAATGTTAATGGACCTCATTCTCGAACATCTTGGTAAAAAGTTTGTACTAACAATTTTACAAAAATCCTCCTCCAGATTCCTGAACGTGTGAAGCGTCTTCGTAGGTGGCCAAAATCATTGCAGCTGGGTTCCCATGAATGAAAAACGTCATACATTCTTAAACTGGAAGCGCATTCTCGTACACCTTCATTTGCATACAGAAATGCCCTCCAGCTCCTTATAAAGAGAGGCTATCCATTGCCTCTGCTCCGCGCTAACCCTTAATAGTTAGTGATTGCGATCACGTCGATTCTACATTCACGTCGATTCTACAGACATCCCCGGAATTAAATACTTATAATAAAGATAAATACAACAATTTGTATCATTAACAATCACGTTTTGCATTTATAGTAATGACTCAATGAGGCATTACACACACACACTGCAAACAAAAAAATAGGAACTAAAACCAATCACGTGGATATAGTGGAATAGACTAAGAATAGATTAACAAATTCCATATAAATGTATAGCTTATTAACGATGCAGGATACTGTGAGGATACTGTACATACATACACACACGCACATGCCACCGTAGCGCGAAAGCAATTTGCGACTGATCAAAAGGAGATTAGATTAGATTCAAATGTATTGACATCATACAGCACAAGTACAATACAAGGAAAATAAGTTTGGCATCCAACCAAAGTACAAATGTAATAGTTAAAGTGCAATTGTAACATACTGTACAATGCACAGGTGGTTAAATGCTTAATTTTTGAGAAAATAAATAAATAAGAACTAAACCCAATCGCCGCAGATATAGCTACTGTATAGAATGGAATAGACTATTAATATGCCATATACCGTCTTGTTCTCTATGATATTATTTATTGTTGCTTTTATTTATTTATATTACTTATTGCGCACATCGTATAAGCGCCAATGGAGAAACGGCTTATAGTGAGGCAGCTGCGCTCAGCGCACGCACACACACACACACACACGCACACACACACGCACACGCACACATGCACACACACACACACACACACACACACTGTATACGTGTGTAATGAATCGTTCCAGCAACAGTACATTCTATTATTCTAATAACTTGTTTCATTAGGAGTTTGCTGATAGTGCGCTGCCCCCCTGGTTCATGACTGCAGACGGAGCAGGAGGTGGCCTTCAGTATTCATACTTCAGTATCGTTCAGTATTGACACTACTAATAAGATGTCACACTAAGATGTCATGTTCTACAGTAGTACTTACTACTATAATACCTAATAAAACAAGTCATTAGGATAATATAAGCCTATTGTTGCTGGAACGATTAATTTAGCATGTTACAGTACGTGTGTGTGTGTGTGTGTGCTGAGCTCTTACGATGTGCGCACTAAGCAATAGAAATAAATAAAACCAACAATAAATAATATTATAGAGAACAAGACGGTATATGGCATATTAATACAGTCTATTCCACTATACAGTAGTTAAAACCCATGGCAATTGGGTTTAGTTCCTATTTATTTATTTTCGGACATGGTTCGTTGAGTCATGACTATAAATGTAAAACATAATTGTTAATGATACAAATATCGTTGTATTTATTATCATTATAATTGTTTAATTCCACGGATGTCTGTAGAAGCAAAGCGACCACAAATCCCCAAGGACTTCTCACAAATAAAGCTGTTAAAAACTTGGTTGCACACCAATACATCGAGACATAGTCGTATTTATTTTCATTATAATGATATAATTCAGCAGATGTCTGTAGAATCGAAGCGACCACAATCCCCAAGGACTTCTCCCAAATGAAGCCGTTAAAAACTTGGGTGCACACCAATACATCGAGACATAGTCGTATTTATTTGTATTATAATTATTTAATTCCACGGATGTCTGTAGAATCGAATTGAACACAATCCTTCTCCCAAATGAAGCCGTTAAAAACACGGGCTCTGTCCGACTTATGACTGCCTTTTCGATTTCGTTAAAATCCTACAAACAAATTTACAAAACGAAGCCCGTTCGAGAATGCCAAAGAAGTTCGTAAATCGAGTTACGAAGGAATTTCTTGGTTAACTTTCTCATATGTCCGTTCGAGAATGAGGACCAATGTTAGTAACATTACATATCGTTGGCTAACAGTTAGCTATTGTATGGGTGTCAACTACCGTTAATGGTAGCTAATGTCGTTATCACAGCAACCATTCAGATTTAGTTAAAGGACAGTTAAAGATACGATTTGAGAAACAAATCAGATTTGCCTGCAGTCTGAACAAACACACACACACACACACACACACACACACACACACACACACACACACACACACACACACACACACACACACACACACACACACACACACACACACACACACACACACACACACACACACACACACACACACACACACACACATTGACTGCAGCCAGGTGGAATACTGTTGTAGTACTAGTGTAGTACTAGTGTAGTATAGTTGAGTGTCACAAAGTAAACATTTACCATTCTACAAACCTCAGAACAAACCCGGATCATCTCTCTCTCACTCTCTCTCTCTCTCTCTCTCTCTCTCTCTCTCTCTCTCTCTCTCTC
>NC_140181.1:34882806-34885306 GCF_963971535.1 Notolepis coatsorum | reverse complement strand
GGAGATACCACTCCCCATCTTCTTCACTTCGCAGTTTTCTTTAATGAAAAGATATCTTTGATTAGAGCAAGCATTGCCTCTGATATAGATCTGGCTGTGAGTGGCAACCCACCTGAGATAACTATGGGGGAATTCACATGTATTACATTACATGACCTCTGTAAGATTGTCTCTGAGTGTAATTCCGCCACCTCCTGCCTTGATCCTATACCAACAGCATTTCTCAAGCAGGTGTTCGATAGTGTCTCAAATCATGTCCTTGAAATCATAAATATGTCGCTTCAAACAGGCATTTTTCCAGATGCATTCAAAACGGCTGTAGTAAAACCACTACTAAAGAAAACAAACTTAGATGTAAACGAACTAAAAAGCTATAGGCCAATATCGAACCTTCCATTTATCAGCAAGATATTAGAAAAGATAGTCTCAGTACAAATAAACTCCTTTCTCAAAGATAATAACATCATGGAGGAATTACAATCAGGTTTCAGAACAAATCACAGCACTGAAACTGCCCTTACTAAAATAGTTAGTGACCTCAGGCTAAACTCCGATGCTGGCAAAGTCTCAATTCTTGTCCTATTGGACCTTAGTGCAGCGTTCGATACGATTGACCATAATATCCTGATCAGTCGTCTTGAAAGACTGGTTGGTTTTTTCGGTCATGTACTAAATTGGCTCAATTTAGTACAATTTAGTACAAAGTTCTATGTTAAGCTTGGAGACAATGTATCCGAGAAACATGACAGCAACTTTGGAGTTGCACAAGGAAGCTGCCTTGGTCCATGCCTTGGTGGAACGCCCTACCTAAAGCTGTAAAGGAATGTGAATCACTACCCACTTTCAAAAACACTCTAAAAAAACACCTACGTGAGACTGCAATTCGAAACTGGCCCCTACAAATGTCCTAACCTAGTTGTACAGTAAATGACCAAGTAAGGCTTTGTCAGTATTCCAATGTACAGTGTAAAATGTGTGTGTGTCCCCTACCCAACCCCCCCCCCCCACCTCCAATGTACAGCCCTCACCCAACCCCACCCCACCCATCCAACCTCCTCCAATGTACAGTTTCTACGCCAAATGTATATATACTCCTTTTCTGGACACTTTTGTATCACAAACAGTACTGTATTTGCAAATCTGATATGTCATAAATGTATAGATGTAGCAGTACTGTCTATCTGTATGTCATGTATGTCATATATGTTATGATGAATTGAAAATGGGGGACCCTGATGTAAACAAGACGAAAGTCTTTCTCTGGTCTGCATCCCCTTAACAATTGTATGTATAGAGCTGTACTGTACTGTACCCATTCTGCAATCTGTTAATAAACTTTTCAATCAATCAATCAATCAATTACTCTTCTCGCTATATATGCTGCCCCTCAGGGACATCATTCGAGACCACAATGTATGCTTCCATAATTATGCTGATGACACACAACTATATATCTCCGCAGAACCACATAACACTACAGCCATACAGTCCATTACAAACAGCCTTTTAGCAATAAATAAGTGGATGAACAATAACTTCCTAAAATTAAACGAAAGCAAGACCGAAATCCTATTGATCGGCCCAAAAGCGAAAAGGGAAGTGCTGTGTGGAAACCTGGGGAGTCTGTCATCCTATGTAAAGACTGAGGTTACAAGCCTAGGTGTCATCTTGGACTCAGACCTGACCTTTAAGTCTCATATTAATAAGGCCATGAAAACGTCATTCTTTCACCTAAGAAACATAGCGAAAGTAAGACCATTCGTAAATAAAAAGGATGCAGAGACACTGATTCATGCTTTTATCTCAAGCCGGCTTGACTATTGTAATGCACTGTTCACTGGTCTTCCCAAAGCAACCATTGGAAAGCTTCAGCTTATCCAAAACTCTGCAGCTCGATTACTAACTCGTACAAAGAGAAGAGAACATATCACTCCAGTCCTAGCCACACTGCACTGGCTGCCAATAACTCACAGAATTGATTTTAAGGTCCTTTTCCTGACATATAAAGCTCTAAATGAGCAAGGCCCAAAATACATAGCAAATTCCCTAGTTAGTTATCTGCCCTCAAGAACTCTAAGGTCATCCACTACAGGTTTATTAGACACACCCAGAAACCAAAAGAGGATCGGAAGTATGGCATTTGCCAACTATGCCCCAAAACTATGGAACACACTACCAACACACATCAGGAACGCCAGCTCCATACACATTTTTAAAGGAAAATAAAAAACGTACCTATACAGTCTAGCTTACAAATAGTGTACCATGCCTTTGGGAAAGCGAGTATCTTATTGAAATGTTTTATTATTATGTTTTTAATTTTAATTTAATTTTATGTATTGATCTTTTACTGAAACTTTATTTTACTGTGCTTTGCCTATTGCTGTACTTTTATTACTGTTGTCTTATTAATGTGATGCTTTATATATGCGTATGTTTGTGTACAGCACTTTGAGCTACATGACATGTATGAAAGGTGCTTTATAAATACTTACTTACT